>NC_064307.1:43954091-44261126 GCF_023373825.1 Bactrocera dorsalis
AATTTATGGACAGCCCAAAAGTAGGGAAGCAGTAGCTCCACACCGCAGTAGTTTCCTTTTTGAGCTGCGCACATGCCAATCTTTATTTGCAGATTATCGATAAATAAGTTGACAATAATTTCAATGTTTAAACAGCAATAGAAATACTGTACTAGTGGCTAAACAAATAGCTGTAAGATTTATAATGCCATAAATTGCAGCGGCCTTTAAAGCAAATGCAGCGTGAACTATATTTTCCATATGTTTACACATCCTTTCATTTCTGCGAGAGTATATTTCTGTGTATGTACTCGTACCTATAGATATGCAAACAAAGTGCACTCACCAGCGCACTCTTGTCTAAATAAAGACACCGGCACGTTATGCACTTGGAGGTGCGATGAAACGGCCGCCACAAGTAGTTGGAGAATCTACGGATCGTTTGATATGGTTTCTTGTTTTTGTTTTTCTAACACTTGAGCGTTCGTTTATCAGCGCTTTCGGTGACGTACTGACGGTTTCACTGTGCCCTTTTGATGATTTTAAACAAATCTATTCGTATGGAATATATGCACCATTGTAGGTAAATGTATTTGTGGTAAGTAATTTTTTCGAGTTGTGTTAAAGTATTTACCTACGTTCATGTTCATTAGTAGTGAAGTGATAGTCTGCAAGTGAAAGCTTAAAAGTATCTGTTAATTTTTATACTGGTAGTACAAAATTTTAGATTCTATCGTTCTGGAAATTTAATGAGGGTTCCAGTGCTTTAACTTAGAAATCTTAAAAAGTTTATGATTCTAATTATCTTTCGATCTATATAGCGTTTTTTACAAATTCGTTAAAATTAAGGCCAAATTTAATTCGATATTATATTGTTATACCCAGAACAGGGTATATTAAGTTTGCCAGGATGTTTCTAACACCCAGAAGGAAACAAATGAGATCCTATAAAATATATACCTAAAGTTCGTGTAACTAGTGCTTGAGTTTTTGAGACATCGATCTGAAATTTTCCACATATTCTTTTTCCAAGAAACTACACATTTGTTGGAAGGGAAGAGCGACCCCGGACAGCCGGTTCTACGTTACCGGAATAGACTCAGATTTTATCCGGCCAAGGGAGCGAAGTTAATGTTTTTTTTTGTTCAAGATTGTAATATACTAGGAAATGCTAGAATATTTAACCAATAGTGCCGTTGGCTTAAGGAAAACGTTGTTATACTTTTAAATACTGAGTTCTGCAGCCTGGTAATATTCACTTTTTAATTTTAATACTGGGTTTTATGAGACTAGTCTGTTTCCAATGCGCTTTTCATTTTTATCTGGAGGGAGATATGTATACGAGGGCTGCTATATATATTTCTGGCCTAGGCAACACTAAGTGTTGCCAGGTGCAATTTGACATTTCCATTGGAAAGTTTGACATTTTTAGCATAACATCACTCAGAATGTTTTGTCATTTAATCATGAATTGTTTTATTTACAGGGAATTAAAAAATTCATCTCGGCCAAAAAATGGAGTTAACTCGTGAACATTTTCGTGCGATCATTTTTCACAACTTTCGACGTGGATTATCACGACATGAATGCATCGATGAACTAAAATCTTTGTATGGCTATGAAGCACCATCCTATAGCACTGTGAAAAACTGGTACAATGAATTCAATCGTGACCGACGCTTGCTCAAAGACGAATTCCGTGAAGGTCGGCCAAAAACAGCCGTTGTGCCAGAAAACATTGATGCCGTACGTGAACTGATAATGCAAGACCGTCACGTAACATACCTTCAGATAGAGGCATGCCTATGCATTTCTCCCACCAGCATACATTCGATATTGCATGAACACCTGGCCGTAAAAAAGGTTTATTCTCGTTGGATCCCGCACAATTTGGCAATCGCTCAAAAAAAGGCTCATGTGGATTGGTGTAAAGAAATGCTGAAAAAATACTATCGCGGTGCTTCAAAAGACGTTTGTAAGATCGTCACAGGTGACGAATCATGGATCTATGCGTATGAGCCCGAAACAAAACAGCAATCGACAGTGTGGGTCTTCCAAGACGAGCCAAATCCAACGAAAGTTGTTCGTGGAAGAAGCACTTCGAAGCAAATAGTCGCCTGCTTCTTCGCCAAAACTGGTCATGTGGCGACTGTTCCGCTTGAGCAACGTAGGACGGTCAATTCTGAGTGGTACACCACAATTTGTTTGCCTGAAGTCTTCGGAGAAATTCGAAAAACGAACAAGAGAAGACGAATCGGCCAAAACGCCCTGACTTGGCACCCAATGACTTCTTTTTATTCCCACACCTCAAGAAAATAATGCATGGTCAACGATTTTCGTCGCCAGAATATGCTGTTGAAGCATTCAAAACCCATGTTTTGGAGGCGTCTCAATCGGAGTGGAAAAAGTGCTTCGAAAATTGGTTTGAGCGCATGCAAAAGTGTATAAATCTTGATGGAGAATATTTTCAAAAACAATAAAACCATTTTCGTTGATAAATATTCCTGTTTTCATTATTAGGCCAGAAATATATATAGCAGCCCTCGTATAATATATTTTAATATGTTTATGCTAAGTACATATGACCCTATATAAATATCAGGCATTGTGATAACAAACATTTATTAGTTTTATAAATACTTAACGCCGTTAGCTAATGTTGTTGTAGATATCAAACTGAATGTTGTTGCCTTTGTTGTTTAACATGCAATCATGACAGCCGATAAAGCTTAAATAATAGAAAATCGCAGAAAAAACAACAAAACCACACAGGTGTAAGTTTCTGTATACATATGTGTATGTGTTTGTTTGTAAGTATCGCTGTGTATAATGTAAATAAGGAAACTACAAACGGAGAGTTGAAAGTTTTAATGTGAATTTAGGCAAAACGAGTGCGGGACGCATTTCAGAGAAAGGGTAGTCCCCAAATGGCTGTTGGTATTAAAGTGGACGACATTTTTGTGACAACAAAATCCATAGACATATATGTTGCTAGAAAAACAGGCATTCGTACATGCATGTATTTATTTGTAGTCAGAGTTGTGTATAATATGAATGAATGTCTATAGATGTATGTATGTATATAATTGTTGCTGTATGCACCTAAAAGTTGAATAGCCGCAAAACAATTTGTATTTTGTTGTTTTTATTGTTGTTACAGCTGCGTTATTAGATTGTTATGATTGTAAAGTGGCTTCGTTTTTAGTTTATAACGGGTGATTTTTTTGAGGTTAGGATTTTCATGCATTAGTATTTGACAGATCACGTGGGATTTCAGACATGGTGTCAAAGAGAAAGATGCTCAGTATGCTTTGACATTTCATCATGAATAGACTTACTAACGAGCAACGCTTGCAAATCATTGAATTTTATTACCAAAATCAGTGTTCGGTTCGAAATGTGTTTCGCGCTTTACGTCCGATTTATGGTCTACATATCATTTCTCATTTCTGGTTGAATGGCTACGTAAATAAGCAAAATTGCCGCATTTGGGGTGAAGAGCAACCAGAAGCCGTTCAAGAACTGCCCATGCATCCCGAAAAATGCACTGTTTGGTGTGGTTTGTACGCTGGTGGAATCATTGGACCGTATTTTTTCAAAGATGCTGTTGGACGCAACGTTACGGTGAATGGCGATCGCTATCGTTCGATGCTAACAAACTTTTTGTTGCCAAAAATGGAAGAACTGAACTTGGTTGACATGTGGTTTCAACAAGATGGCGCTACATGCCACACAGCTCGCGATTCTATGGCCATTTTGAGGGAAAACTTCGGACAACAATTCATCTCAAGAAATGGACCCGTAAGTTGGCCACCAAGATCATGCGATTTAACGCCTTTAGACTATTTTTTGTGGGGCTACGTCAAGTCTAAAGTCTACAGAAATAAGCCAGCAACTATTCCAGCTTTGGAAGACAACATTTCCGAAGAAATTCGGGCTATTCCGGCCGAAATGCTCGAAAAAGTTGCCCAAAATTGGACTTTCCGAATGGACCACCTAAGACGCAGCCGCGGTCAACATTTAAATGAAATTATCTTCAAAAAGTAAATGTCATGAACCAATCTAACGTTTCAAATAAAGAACCGATGAGATTTTGCATGCGTTTTTTTTTAAAAAAAAGTTATCAAGCTCTTAAAAAATCACCCTTTATCATTTTTATATTTTACTTACATGCATACAAGTGTACGTATGTATATGCAATTTGCTGATATTGAATGCAGATGCACATACATACACATATTCATATAATAAAGACCGGCATGCAATTATATTTTTATCGCCGTGTGCTGGTATTTCTAAAATAAATTTTGCAGATGAAAATTGCTGGCAGCTAATTTATTTTAGCGCTCCCTATTTTTATTGCTAGTGTTTCAATTGGTGTGGAAATTAGAATCTGCTTTTTAACACAATAAATTTGAAACATTTTCAAAATTTTCAACAATACGAATTTTGTGAAATATTTTGTTGTAAAAAATGTATCAAAATTATGCCTGATTGATGTCATGCCGATAAGTTCGTATCGGTTCTATGGGAGCGTATCACTAGAAACGAGCACCTACGGTGCCCATTTGGACCTTTACTTTAAAAAACAAATTCCACAAATATGGGATAAAACCAAACCTGAATAAATTGCAATATCGGGAGCTAAATAAGCATTAATGTTAATAAAAAAACTGTGCTCATCCAAAAAATAAAATATGTTCGAGTTATCCGAACCAGATGAGTCGATCGTTCATAAGTGATTTAATAAAGTTTCATGACAGACATACTTATACATAGATGCCGATGGCCACATGAACCCGTTTGATATTCAAAATACATTTAATGAAATCATCAAAAAAATCAGGAAACAATTTTGGCTT
Organism: Bactrocera dorsalis; assembly: GCF_023373825.1. Taxonomy (NCBI): domain Eukaryota; kingdom Metazoa; phylum Arthropoda; class Insecta; order Diptera; family Tephritidae; genus Bactrocera; species Bactrocera dorsalis. The sequence goes on from NC_064307.1 coordinate 43,958,933, forward strand.
TTATTGTCATGAGGTTAATCGAGTTATATGAGGGTCTGAGGGTTTAAGGGATATTTACATGTATTTTAATATTTCAAAAAATCGTTTTTTTATAAAATGATATGTCTAGAATATATTCCCATAGTTTCAAGGTAATTGCAATAAAAGTTAGAGATAGAACCTTTAGGAGAGCGGCCCTTCAGGCTAGATCATGCTACTTTAATCTTTGATCGTGTTTTTCCGGAACATCGTTCTCGAAGTCGAAGGTTACGATTTCTCGGAAACTAGTGAAGCGATGTTTTTCACAGTTCTTCTAAAAAGGATAAAAATATCAATTTCTCAAATATATTTCGTTTTCTTGACACACATACATATGTGATTTGTTTGTAATATATATTTTGATTTTGTTTTTCTATAATTTTTTTTATAATACAGCAATTGATTAATTAGAATATTGTTCCCAAAATCCTTTACATCCTTAGTGATACAACCGAAAGCTTAATTAGCGTAAACCGATAGCGGTTAAAATTTCCAAAACAATAGCCGGCCATGAAAAGTTTGCGGTTGCGCTAGCAGATCTAAATTTGGATGCATTAAGCATTTTTAATTAACTCACACAAATCTATTGTTTGATTTCCAAATTGAGCAGACCATTGGTTTTCAAATTGCAAACATTGAAAGAGTAAAAAGATAAAGTAACAAAAAATACACATGTGCAGCAACAACTAGCAGTGTAAACTTATTTTGTTGCAATGTGTCATAACATAAGTCACTTCTGCCACATAATTGTAGGCTGTTGAATGACACGTAATTGTCATCATTACTCAGCGTATTAATTCTACTATCTAAGATATGAGTGTATGTATGTAAACATGTTGTGTGGCACGGAATGACTTCAATATAACTAATGGGTATGTTGCAAGCATTTTGCGTGTGATTAAATGTATGTGTTTACATAAATTTTACAAGCGACACATTTGACACCACGATGCATTTACATATGGTATACGTGCGTAAGTATGTATAGACTCATATATTGGTGTTGCAATAAGGGGAGCGACTGCAGTTAATACTCAAATGGTTGTATGTGTGTATCCGCCTACTTATGGGCAAAATTTATGGCAGTACGTACGTGTCAAAAGCATTAACAGCGGCGCTGACGAATGGCTGACAACATCGGTAGTAGCAACAACAAAAAAAAAACTACCGTGTATGGTAGGCGTTTAGATTTGCGGAGGAACAAAAATATATACATAAAATATATATATGTATATATTTGAGTGTTTTTTCTAAACTATTCATTTTTTTCAATCCCCTCATGAAATTTCCTTGGAAATACCTAAATAAAATGCCCTGAAAATTTTAGTCCTTGATATTAACATTAAGGATAGTTACAGGCCCGTAGCCAGCTTTTCATTTCGGGGGGGGGGGCTGAAGTAAAAACATATATAAACTTTAAATTTTCTGTTTATTAAAAAAAACAATATAAATTCATATACATATTACTTAAGTGATTTGGTAGTTGTAACTTAAATAAGTAATATTTTTCTTTTCTTCTTGTTTGCCATATCATTAATTACTTCATCTGGATCTATTTTAATATCTCAGTGCACTGCAATAACAGCAAGTGCTCTCAGCCGCTCATTGCCCATCACACTGCGTGGTAAAGTTTTTATTCTTTTTAACCTTTAACTTAAGAGGTCAAATTTCGAAACGTAGATTTAGAGGTAGTAGTAAATTTTACACCATTTTGATTGTTAAAATTTATTAGAGATTTTTTTATTATAATACTTACAAATTTCATCAAATTGATTTAAATTAATTCTAATTACTGTATTTGGAAAGAAAATTTTAAACTCTTTGTATTTTTTTGAAAAATTTGTCGTTTATTTTAGAAACGTTTTTAGGATTATGAGAAAATCAAAACACAAGGTGTAAAATTTACTACCACGTCATTAGTTAAAGGTTAAGGTTGAAAAAGTTCTTTCAACGGAAGCGGTCGTCACTGGAAGAGTTGCTTAAATTGTAAGCAGGTAGTGAATATTTTTAAAATACGTTGCATCGCAATGTTGCAGTAATTTCAACACTTCTATGGTTGGATCTATTGTTGATAAGCTGGCACATCACAATCGATACTCTGATTTTAATGCTGTCATTGATATTTGCTCCTTGAAGTAAATAGTTAAATTTTTTAATTCTTCGGCATTATTAATTGCAGCAAAACCTGGGAGTAGAATTTGAAATGACGAGAGGATATGCTCATTCACTAATAAACGTTCTGTCATGTTTTGAATCAGAGCATCAACGCATGGAATAAATATTGTAACTCTGAAGTGGCTTTCAGGGGTTGTGCAAGGTGGATTAGCACGAGTAGTTTGACGCGAAGTGTCAAAAAGATCTTTAGAAATTTGTGATGCTGTTTGGAAAATATCGTTGAAAAAACCATCCGCTGTTTCTCTTATCTGGTGCAGAGTTCTTATTAATTCTTTGGCTCGGTTCATTGCTGATACAAAATCCATAGATTTTTCGTGGAGTTGCACAGACAGTGACAGCGTTAAGCTGAACAATTGCTCACAGACGAATAGACTAAGCAAAAAATCGCTTTTCTCTACCGCTGCTAAGAAGGCTGATGCTTTAGACGAAATGGGCCATGTCTTACTCGAAATTATTTCCAAACTTAGTACAATGAATTTGAAAAGCTCCACAAAGGTTATAATGCTTTCATGCCTTTCTATAAACCTTGTTTCACAAAGGCGAACAAGTCGTCTTTTTTTGCTTTCTGGTGCGTGCTTCTGTATAACGTCCTGGAAAGTTGTGTTTGCATTTGAATGGTTTCTAAATAAATTTGCTATTTCACTGACAATACCAAGGCAGTTCCGTATTGTAGGTAATGACATAGTATTAGAAAGCGCAAGGTTCAATCGGTGACTAGCACAATGAACATATCGTGCTTTTGGATACAGTTGTCTTATCCTGGTTTGCACTCCGCTTAAATGCCCTGACATGTTTGCTGCTCCGTCATATCCCAGTCCAACCAACTTCGCCATATCAAGATGGAGATCTGTACAACGCTTAAGTATGACTTTTGATAAGTTTTCAGTCACCGTCTAGTGTAGTTGCGTACGACTGTTATAGGTTTGAGCTGAGTTGTGTATAAGATTCAGTCAGTGATAAATCTTTTTTATTTGCGATATTTAAAAAAATTCCTTATTTCGGGGGGGGGCTTCAGCCCTCTAGCCCCCCCCCCTGGCTACGTGCCTGGATAGTTATTTACACTTAAAATATTCAATAAAAATTAATGCTATCGATTTTATTGACCCACCGATATTTGTTTGGTCATCTGTTACTTTTTATATTACTATTAAGTAAACTGTTTCATAAATAATGCCGAATCCGTATTTTCAGTCGGCCTAATATGAAATATAAGCGCGATCTGTCAACCAGTTTGTTAACAGCTGCTGCGGCTCGGTACACCTCAGTAGTGCCTTGCGCTTTTTACAATGAATTCAAATGTCGAACAAAGAATTTGTCTCAAATTTAGTAATTCTAACCAAATTTCATGTGCGGAATCGCTGCTAATGTTGGAAAAGCCTACGGTGATTCAGTTTTATCAAAAAAGACAAGCCTACCAGTGGTATAAAGCCTTCACAGACGCTCGAGAAATCGTTGAAGACATGCCTCGTTCTGGACAACCTTCAACCTCTTCAACTGATGAAAATATTAAAATATTGAAGAATGTGGTGCTTGAAAATCGTTAGACAAGCGTTAGAGAGATGATAAGAGTGCTTGACACTTCTCGCGAGTCCATTCGAATAATTTTTATGGATAAAACGCAATGAATATCATCGTTTAACCGTCGTATTTACCAGATTTGACTCCGTGTGATTTCTTCTCGTATGTTTTGGCGAGACTCCGTTCCAAATAAATTTGTATGTCTCAACTTTTAAAACCTTTCCGCTTTCCACGTCTAATAAAAGAAGGATTTAAGCGTGAAAAGGTAAATCTCTTGAAAGTACTTACAACAAATGTCAAAACTAGCTAAAGTTAAGTTAAATTATTATCAGGTCGCATATTTTTTTATATCTGGAATTTACTGTTAGTAATAAATTGGGAAACCAGCAACAATAACAACGGTGATATTTTAATCAAAACTAATACTCTCGAACTTCCACGCGGCCAAGCGTAAAGTGTCAGATTAATTATGCGACGCACGGCGTGCTGCTACTTATTACGAAAACTTCGCTGACGTTTACTGGCAAACTTTTAAATTGAATTCTTGTTTAAACTTGCAACAGTGCAAACAGAAGCTCTGGTTTTTTTTTTTGACAATGAGTTTCCCTTTCGTTAATTACGCAGACGAGAGGACAAGAGGAGAAGCAGAAAACAACAAAAATTAACACAAATCATGAAAGTAGTGCTCTGAACACAAAACGACGACAGACGACAAACGACATCTGTCAAATATTACACACGTTCTTATGGACACTTATTTTGACGTCGACACGAATACACGACTGTAGGCCGACAGTTGTCATTCTCGCTAACTCCTATTTGCCAAATACAGTAGAACGACAGTAGAATGGAAGAAGAGAGATGAGGAAGAGTGGTGATGCCACTAATATGTAAAATGTAAAATTATTCACAGCTCTTACAAACTTGACGTTATTTTACAAATAAAAGCATAAAATAGCTCTATTATATCATTTGTAATAACAATTGATAATTTAAAACAAAAATATATACCTATTTACTTATTTTTTGCATAAAAAATTTAACTTTGAACAAAATATTAAAATTTCATTGAAGTGCAAGGTATTAGTATGACCACAACGTTGTGTACATGCAAAATGGACAGCTGTGTTGTTTTGTTTTCATTTCACTTTCATACTCTCGTTTGTCGTTTGTCGTCTGTCGTCGTTTTGTGTTCAGTACATGAGTCTGCAGCACACGTCGACACAATTCAGCTGGGCACTGCTGCACTTCAGTTGCAATTTAAATGCACGGCAAAGAACGTTGCAACTAAAGTGCAAATTCATGTCTGTCCCGCGCTCCCCCTGCCAGCATGCCATATGTCCACCCTTTGCTTCCATTTCATTATGCCTCAATCTTTTCCGTTGGCAACAGAGTCTTGCATACAATTAAAACAGCGAATGCCTTCGCTACAACAACAAACAAAACAATACAACTACAAACTAGCTAACTGTACAATAAATCGCAAATTGTCGTGTTTACGCATTTTACATGATGTCTTGAGCAATTTTACGACTTTGCGCAGTTTTGCCACTGACTAACGGTGGCAGTTTCACAGCCGAAACACTGCCACGCCAACATGCCACATGGAGCAAAGGGTGGAATATGTTTGCATGGAAGTCATTGCAGCACACCTCGACAATTTGTTTTGTTGTTAAATGGAAATGCGTTCGCACGCCTAGTCAACATGGCGTTAGCCCCGCATCCGACCGGAGCTCCACAGCCTTCGCCTCCTACATCTTCTGCATGTAAGTGAGTTATTTGTATTTGTTGCAGCAGGCATCAAAGCAGCTTGCTTCGATTTTTGTATGCACTACTTTTGTTGTTGTTGTGTGATTGCTTGCAACACAATAGAGTCTGCAAAATGCTCGGAAGCAAAATGTGCGTAAACGCATTGAAGCACACGCCCCTTCACAGTTCCACGGTAGCATATTACATGAGGTTATGTGCCGAAATGGCTGTGAGATTGGTTGTAAGTGGCAAGTTTCAGCTTTCCACATGCTATAACAATAGCCATGGCATATCTAAGCTTCTTGCAACTTCTGTTCCACTCACTTCCTTTGTCGTTTGGAAAACGATTGTACATGTTTATGGGTATATTACATATGTTTACTGACGGCATCAACTTAAATTGGATCTGGGATACATTTCTGAGAAGAAATTTAGTGCAAAATTTTCTATAACTCAATTTGGAATTGCAAAACCGAACAAGAAATATTGTTAAGGTAGTCTACGGAGAAGATCAGTTGAGCCAACTCTTTGAGTATTCGATAGAAAGAGAGAGAGAGGAGGTAATAGAGAGAAGGAGCTGAGAAGAGTACGATAGAAGTTCAATAAAGCGTGTATGAGGGACAGAGAAAAGGAGAAGGAAAAGGGAAAAGTTTTGACTTCACCGAAACTGCAATACACTTCACAGATGCATTTCATACAGAATACAATGGACAAAATATCTTTTTCTTGAATTTAATCAATCATGCCATACAAAGTTATATACTGTAGTGATCTGATCTGCTAAAAATAATTGGTGATCTCTCATCCGATGCTGTTTTCTTTTTTCGGCGGGTCGCAAACCGAGCGCACAACCCTAAGGAGTAATTTTTCGCCTTCTCACTTTAGGTCGCCTTCAAACGGACTTTTTTTTTGGTTACCTAGAGAATACTTGGATTCAGACCGGAAGTCATGAGGTGCTTGAGCTATATGTAAAATAGTCGTTTCTGGTAGTAAAATAGTCGTTTCGTTTCTGCTATATGTAAAATAGGTTTTAGAGAACTTTTCTCAGTTGCGTGTACTTCTATACATGGCTCCAAATGGATGAAAATACTTCAGCTCTGAGAGTATTCGACAAAGTACCCGGCGGGGAAAGCGGAAGAAGAGGAAGACCTCCACTCCGTTGGAAAGACCAGGTGGATAATGACTTGGCTACACTTAGAATCACCGATTGCCGCCAAACAGTGAAGGGGAAGAACGACTGGCGCGCTGTTGTAAACTCGGTTATAACCAGGAAAGAGGTGTCAACGCCAATAAAGAAGAAGAAGTATTGTCTTGAACAATAAAATCGTACAAGCACTTCGATTAATTTCTATGGCAGTTATATGCCAAAGTGATTACATATTTCGCAATTCCGACAAATAATCAGCTTCTTAAGAGAAAGATTATGCTTACGATATATGAGTAATGAGCTTTACCGAAAACAAAGATTGAGAACGACGTATACTCGAACTAAATGAGTCTTAAAAAGATATAAATAAAGATCTCAGAATTTTAACCCTCCGATCATAAACGTTTCTGATACGAGGTGACTCATTCAAAAAGACTCTGCCCTGCGAAAGGAACCAAAAATGTATGTACATAAGGTCCCGAAAGTAAATTTTACTTCTGTTGAGACAAAGCAGAAAATCTTTAGCCATAGTCGTAATATACCAGATGTTGATCAAAAGCAGCAAAACTTTTCCAGCTTTGAGTTCTCTATATCATGCGTTTGGAACTAATGGCTACCATCAAAATCCCTTCTAAAGAGTGTACTCTTATTGGGGAGTACAATTTGTGGAAGTCGACGGCGTTTAAGTAGAGATAACTTTCTTTTGTAAGCTTGGTACTGTTGAAAAAGACTTAGATTAAAGCGCATCCCGTCAGATCACTAAATGTAGAACGAAAGCCTGCGCTCTCAAAACACATGATAAATGTTCAGCTAATATGGAGTACTAAGGGTATGGTAAAGATATGAAAAAAAGAGTATTTGAAAGGTAAACGAGAAGTAGACAAATGCATTTAAACTATGGATTGTGAATTAGTCAAACCAGAGGTAAAATGCTATTACGATAGAGGTGCCCTTTCTTAGAAGAAATTATGCAATACATACTATTTTTTAAAAACCAGTCGTGGTACAAAATGAACTAGATCTGTAGTAACTATATAGTCTCCCTAGCCTCAGTTACCGATCTGCTTAATGTTTAATATTTTTATGTGCCTTTTATTGCTGTAGAAGTAATTTGTATTATGTCCACATATGAGCTGTGCGTGGCATAAACAAACACGCGCTCAAATGTAACCATTTACACACATACCTTACATATGTGCCGGTGCCGGTAGGCGTTTATCTGCATGGCGTTTATCTGCATGGCGAGTGTTAAAATGTTTAAATTACTTTCTAAATTTAAATGCGATCAGCGTAAGCAACATGCAACTTGCCACAATAATGTGGCGTGTCTTGTGCGGTACATGTGTTTGGGTGCATGGCAATTCTCATGCCGCTAAGAAGTTTTGTTCACATTGACGGTTGCAAGATATGCTCGTTGCATGAATATGCGCTTGTAAATATGTAAATTATACATGATTTATGCACATGCAAATACTGATGGCTGCTTACTTATTCGTGAGATGTGGTCATGCCACATGTAGTACATATTCATACATATTTACGAGTAAGTGCTACTATTTGCTCAACATGCGTTCACCTATTTGCAAGCGCAAAATTTCTCAATTTAGTGAAGTAAATTAACCAGCTGACAGTGGGAAGAGAATAAGAGAAGATCAAGATGTTATATACTAAACATGAATTTTAAGATTTTGGATTTTGGTTTATTTTTACAGTTTTCAATAATAATAAAATATCTGTATATATGAAGATGACATATAGGGCATACAGATATACATATCTTATTTACAAGTATTTATATACGTATGTACATATGTATATAAGTATGTTTGTTGAAGCATTTGGAATTAGCTATAGCTTGTAAAACCTTAAAGACCTTTTCACGAAACTGCAGCTTTCAAATCGTGCAAGGACTGTACTCAGTGATTAATAGATAATTGTAATAATAGCACGTATGCGTATATTTGCACACAGTTCAGACGATTTTACCCACCCGTAAAGGTTTTCCGAAAAATGTGTTTCCAAGGTTGGTTCATTAACGGATTATATCGCAGAGAGAAACTTACTCACTCAAACTACCTTTTCTAATATTCTAAATTGACCTAATCTCTTAAATGAGCTTTCAGTATCATGGAAAATTTTAAAAGATTTTTTTATACTATCTAAGGAATCAAGTTTTGAGACTTTTAGTATTTAGAACTACTGCTTTAAGAATATGTAAAAGGATATAAACCCAAAATCTTTATAAGATTGTAAGTTGGACCGTCGAATTATGAAAATTAAGTAATACATTTCAAAGTTTTTTTTGCAAAAATTTTCTCTAATTTGTTGAAATATTTACTTTTTAAGGAAAATATACCATTTTTCTTTTCCCTAAAAATCATATTCTTGGATTTATTTTTATTTATTTAATTATATTATTAATAATATTCATACGCACTCATAAATTTTTTTTTGGTATTTGAGACTCCACGAATAGAAGTAACCTAGCGGAAGAGCTTACCTGAAATGAAATAAAAAAAATGAATTATGAACATTTTTTCAATAAATTTATTGTATGTATATTAAATTAGTAATAGATAAATTGTTCATTCGAACTATAGTTAATAAAATATTTTCAGAAGAAATTTGAATTGCCACAAAAAATATATATAATTAGATCTAGAGTAGTGGTTTGTTGCTCCTCTGTCCAAAGGACTACTTCACTAACCATATATTGTATATAAATGTTCATTTTTATATTCACCCGAATGCCTTCAAAATTTTTACACGTTTCAAATTTACGTAAATCTGGGTATAAGCTTAAAGTCTCATTAATTGCTGTTCAATTAGGTCAAAAAAGATGATGGTCTAGCCCAAAAAGTAGAAGGTCCTGTAGACTTTAGAACAAAAAACAATGAACATCAACAGCAAGAAGATCCAAAAACTACAGCTGAAACATCAAACAAATTTACTTTTGCTCATGTTCTAAAAACAAATAATAATGATAAGATATCCAATAGCAGCATTCTATCACAGATCTTACAGAAACTTAATAAACAAGAGGAATTCAACACTTCATTACAAAATCGCTTAAGCAAGCTTGAAAAATATCTTTTTAATACCAAAGATGTCTAAGTCTATAAAAATTCTTTTATGGAACTCAAATGGATTAATCAAACATAAGAATGAAATCGAAATTGTACTGAACTCAGAAAATGTTGACGTATGTATGGTATCGGAGACACATTTTACGTCACAAACCTATTTTAAAATTAAAAACTACGAAACTTACCACACAATTCATCCTAGCAATTGCGCCCGTGGCGGAAGCGCAATACTAATCAAAAGTACGATCAAACATTTTGAGGAAGAAAAACTTTCATCTGATAAGTTTCAGGCTACAACAGTGACTATTTACGGAGTTAAAAGTCCACTCTCACTTACCTCTGTGTACAGTCCTCCAAGGCATCAAATCCAATTTGAAGAGTACCAACACTTAATAAACAGACACAGGTATAGATTCATAATGGGTGGAGATTTCAACGCAAAGAACACGCACTGGGGCTCAAGGCTTACGACTACAAAGGGGAGAGAACTCTATAAAGCACTGCAGTCAACCGGAAGTTACGCATTCTCGACGAACTTACCATCATATTGGCCATCAGACAATCAAAAGATTCCAGACCTGATAGATTATTTCATTGTTGGCAAAATATCCCGGAACTATTTGTCGATCAATCAGGGTTATGATCTTAACTCGGATCATTCCCCAATCTATTTAAACTATAGTGAAACGGTCATCTTTAAAGACAAAGCAGCGGCCTTGTATAATAAACGTACAGATTGGGAATATTTTAGAACAATGATGGAATGTTACGAAAGTAAATATGACTCTATATTAAATATAGACCAGTTGGAATCTGAAATTTTTCACTTTACAACAAGTATACAACACGCAGCTTGGAAAAGTACACCGGAATTAAAGAAAATGGCAATAAACTCTCAATATCCTAATGATATAAGGGAAACAATTAAATTAAAGAGAAAGCTACGACGTAAGTGGCATCGAACTCGTTGCCCAGCTGATAAATCTATTTTAAATAAAGTCTGTAAAGATCTTAATCGGAAAATTAAGAGGTTTAAAAATGAAAGTTTCACAAAATATCTTCGTTCCCTAAGCAATAGAAAAAATTCTGACTACTCTCTTTGGAAAAGCTGTAAAAGACTACAAGCACCAGAAACTCAAGTATGTCCCATTAAAATAAGTGCTGATAGCTGGGCCAGAGACGATTCAAAAAAAGCAGAAGTATTTTCGGATTATTTAGCCAAAATATTCTCCCCATATGAAACACACGTTGACTGCTTCCAGTCAAGAAAACGAAAAAATCCCATGTTGCACAAGTAGTGAGCTAAGTGAGGAAATCAAAAATCTTAAAAACAAAAAATCCCCAGGTTACGACCTGATTACTGCCGAGGTCCTAAAACAGCTTCCTCAAATAAGTATAGTAAAAATTACCAACATTATTAACGCAGCTTTTCATCTTAAATACGTGCCAACTTATTGGAAAGTTGCTGAAATTATCATGATTCCAAAGCCAGGAAAACCAGGATATGATGTATCTTCTTACAGGCCCATATCACTTCTACCGATAATATCGAAGATATTTGAGAAAATTCTCATAAAACGTATCAATAAAATCATTGAACGGAAAAGCATAATTCCAGCGCACCAATTTGGGTTTCGAGCCAACCATTCTACGATTGATCAAATCCACAGGATAACACACATTATTGAGAAAGTCTTTGAGGAAAAAAAATTCTGTTCTGCCGTATTTTTGGATGTTGCAAAAGCGTTCGATAAAGTTTGTCACAAAGGACTGCTTTCGAAACTGAAACTAATTTTACCGAAACAGTATTATGACATCATAAAATCGTATTTATCTGATCGCTACTTTCGCGTTAAACAAGGTGACAAATATTCTGATCTTAGGGACATAAAAGCTGGAGTTCCACAAGGTAGTGTGTTGGGTCCTCTTCTTTATATTATATTCACGCACGACCTGCCAATAGACTGTAATTATACAACAGCCACATTTGCAGATGATACCGCGTTGCTTGCTGTTGGTAGTAGTGAACACGAGTCCACTAAAAATCTCCAAAAAGCTGTAAATAAAGTCGTACAATGGGCAAAGAAATGGCAGATAAAGCTAAATGAAGCTAAGTCTGTACACATTGTTTTCACATACAACAAGATACAGTACTTACCAATTTTCATAGACGGTGCTCGAATACCGTACTTTAATTCCGCAAAATACTTAGGAATGACGCTTGACACTAAGCTACGGTGGAAAGTTCACGTAAAAAACAAACGTAAGGAGCTGGACATGCGACTCAAAAATTACAATTGGTTAATCGGTAACAAATCAGTGTTATCCATCGAAAATAAGTTACTTATCTATAAACAAATACTCCGACCGATATGGAGCTATGGTGCACAACTCTGGGGATGTACTAACGCAAACAATAAGAAAGTCATCCAACAATTCCAAAACAAAGTACTAAGACTTATTGTCCAAGCGCCTTGGTATTGTAGATGTGCTGATATAGAGCGTGATCTAGGCGTAAACTCGGTTAACGCAGAAATATTAAAAATTGCAACAGCACATAGTGCAAGATTGCTACAACATTGTAACGAAGAAGTAGCTAAGTTAACTTCTGGAGATGGTCCACCAAGACGACTCAAACGCCTCAAACCCAGCGATCTTTTAAATTAACCAATACTCTCATAGTAGTTTTCTGATTTTGTAATTATATGTTTAAGTCATATTCAAGTTGCTTGTTAGTCCTTTCTTTTATTTGAACTAGTTGCAATGTATAAACAAAAAAAAAAAAAAAAAAAAAAAAAAAAAAAAAAAATAGGTGTTCAATAAATGATTTTTTAATGTGATATTTTAAAATTGAAAATGAATAATAATGTAATTATGTAGAACACCTTTCATAAAAATCAGTTAAAACTCATTTAAAAGCAATTCATTATTATTGCTATTGTGAACTTTATTAATTTTAATTACTGTTTTAATTGCACTTTGTTTTAATAATAATAAGCAGTACATTTACTATGCAGCTTAATTAAAATTTAATCTTAATAAAAGCAATTATTATGACATAACAAAAAGCGATATACATATTTTTATTAAAACCACATTTTTTAATTAACCTGCTTTCAAGTGTAATTTTAATGTAGTGAATTTTTTTTACATATTAAAACAAAGTCATGTCCTATTATAATATTTTTACGAGAATAAAAATTTATAAATTTTACGTATTATGTGCACGTATATTATAAATACATTTTTTAACCGCCATAAGTTGGGTAAAAAGTTAATAATGTTTTTATGTTTCAGTAGTTTATATTTGCTTATTAAAAATTGCACAATGTTCAGTTCATTCAATTACAAGAATATCGCTTAATTTACTACTCTGGCAAAAATATTAAGACTTTTATATTTAAATTTTGCGCGAAAACGCAAGTGACATCTGTGCCAAATAATGTTTAGATATTTTGAAAGATCAATTAATGATTACTTTCATATAGATTTTGAAGAATAAATTTACAATTTTAAAATTATGAGCAAAGACTTGCTGCTTTTTTGTGATAGTAGTATAGCAAATATAAAATACGTGAACGTATAAAAGTACCAGCAATTTTCATTGCTAAAAATTATTTACTTATCTTAAAACTTTCGCAGTTGTTTCTGTGCCTGTCGCTAACAACCCAATGGAGAGTAAAAAATGTTACAAAACTGTCATAGTATAGCAAAATAAATTCGGCAAAAAAAGTTTTTGTTTTATTTTGTGTATGATAATTTGACTCAAAATATCACACACTCTCAAATAAAAACGACAAAACACTTTTTATGTCAAATTGCGATTGCACTCAAAGCGTTGTTGTATAAACAATTTATCACACATTCATTGTCTGACGCGAGCATGCCACAAACACTGTGGCATTACTGCGTGTGCGACATTTTCACTTTTCCGCTTGCATTAACGGCAGTTGCTGGCTGTCAGCGACAAGATTCCCACCGCCGTCGACTGTGGGCGATTCGCGACGCAGCCTGCTCTATGCAAAAGCTCGCTGGCGCGTAATCACTGTGCTGCCAAAATACATATCGTCTACAAAAAAGTGTGTTTGTTTGTTTAATGATTTTCGGTGTGCGCGACGTGCAACATGACACGCTGCATATTGCATTATTGATGGCTGCTAATTGGCAATTGCATTCTTGTTTGACGCCAGCTTTGCGCGAAATTGTCTGGCAATTGTGTTTTATTGATTTGGAATGGGGAGACACTTTCACATGCGTCGCTATTTTTATACACCAATTTCATTGCTATTTAAGATATAAAATTCTCTCCGACGTTATGTGGTAGGTGGAAGCGGTAGTCTGACAATTGTGCAAGGAAGGTGTGTAGAGAAATTTAGTGTGAAGGGAGAAGATAATACATTGTGCAGTAAAGATATTTACTTTTATTTGTAGAGGTCTATCTGATCCCTCTAACATCAGGGTTAATGTGGTAATATTAAAATAAATATTTTATCTAATGCCATTTTTAGAAGTTTTCTCGAAGGAAAGGAGGTAAAATTCTGCATTTACGTGATCAATGATCAAATGCCGGGGCATCTTTAGGTGATCAGTATTAAGGGAAATATAATAAAAAGAAAATGATGGGGCAGAATTACGATAGGTTTAAAACATTTTTAGGATCCTCCATAGAACTTAAATTACCCTAACAATAACTCAGAATATGTCTTAAGCGATTCAAATTATGCATCGGTCAGGATTTAAACTGCTTCCCGACCTTGTACAAAGTACGGTTTATATAAGTCATTTTAAGAAATTTCATAACTTTATTAATTATACCCAGCGCTGAAGAAAGTTGAGTGGAAGTGTCGTTAATTCAGTTTCAGGTTTCAGCAAATTAATGGAGTAAAATGTTTGATGGCCATTAAAATTAAAAACAATAAGGGTATAACAATACTTAACGGATACAAAAACAAATTTCCATACAAGAGTGGACAATAATCCATGCCAAATTTTATGAAATTTACAACATTTGAGATGTTTATAATTAGTAATTTTCATAAGGCTGAGCTCCAATAGCAAAACATTTGCATCAAATTGAGTTCAATGCATAAATACTGTATATCTTTTACAAATTTTTTATCGTATTGTTTAATTAGTGAATTCCCATGTTCTGTAATTGACTGCGCGCTAAATAAATTCACAAACATGTCTGACTTGGTTCGTAGCTCAAGCAAGATGTATGCGATCTCTGCACCACTGACTTACTCATGATACACTTTTTGACCAAATAAAGTTATGCCGAAAGTAAAAAATTCATAAAACAAGAAACCAAAATTCATAAATGGAAGAAAAAACAAATGATGAATGGAAGAAACTTCGAAAATGTGCATGTTAACTAAAACACTGGAGATCATCAGCTGAGGCGTAGTAGCTATAAAAGGAGATGGAGAGGCACAGATAAAATACATGAAATTAAGATAATGCTGATGTTGCATAAAAGCTGCATTGCGTTGGTAGTCGTCAGATCGCTCGATCGTACCTTAAAAGGAAATCGAAAGGAATTTCGCGGCGAACAACTTTTCATTGCGGTACTTGTTGCTCTCACTGAGTGCTGGCGGCTGTGCCAAGAGGTAAAGCTTAATTAAATATTGAGGAAAAATTGTAAAATTCAGTTGCGGCAATTTTCGTACACGAAGCGGTGGTAAATGAATGGGGTGAAGTGTACAGGAATACATAGAGTTTTTGTAAAAAAATGGAGGAATTAATTAAAGGAGATAAATAAATCGCGTCAATGTAATGTAAGGAGTATACAAATTTGCGTTCAAGAGATGTTGAAAAAATAAATATTTTGGCTTTCAATTTTTTTTAATTTTACCAAAATTAAGAAAGAGCAACGTTTACACCATGTTCAAAATGAATATTGCTGTTAAAAACTGTCAAATATAAATTCTTACTCCATTTTCTGGAACACGACTGTAAATATGAATGTATTAAACATAAAAAATATAAATTAAGCACAAAATTACAAATGTAAACTTTGAAAACAAACAAACAAAATTATCTGCGCTGTCGCGGTTGTAATTACAGGCGACAGCCAAAAAACAGAGACGTATAATCAAAAATCAATTACAAATGCAATACGCTTCATTAAAGCGCATACTAAAGGGTGATTTTTTAAGAGCTTGATAACTTTTTTTTAAAAAAAAACGCATAAAATTTGCAAAATCTCATCGGTTCTTTATTTGAAACGTTTGATTGGTTCATGACATTTACTTTTTGAAGATAATTTCATTTAAATGTTGACCGCGGCTGCGTCTTAGGTGGTCCATTCGGAAAGTCCAATTTTGGGCAACTTTTTCGAGCATTTCGGCCGGAATAGCCCGAATTTCTTCGGAAATGTTGTCTTCCAAAGCTGGAATAGTTGCTGGCTTATTTCTGTAGACTTTAGACTTAACGTAGCCCCACAAAAAATAGTCTAAAGGCGTTAAATCGCATGATCTTGGTGGCCAACTTACGGGTCTATTTCTTGAGATGAATTGTTGTCCGAAGTTTTCCCTCAAAATGGCCATGGAATCGCGAGCTGTGTGGCATGTAGCGCCATCTTGTTGAAACCACATGTCAACCAAGTTCAGTTCTTCCATTTTTGGCAACAAAAAGTTTGTTAGCATCGAACGATAGCGATCGCCATTCACCGTAACGTTGCGTCCAACAGCATCTTTGAAAAAATACGGTCCAATGATTCCACCAGCGTACAAACCACACCAAACAGTGCATTTTTCGGGATGCATGGGCAGTTCTTGAACGGCTTCTGGTTGCTCTTCACCCCAAATGCGGCAATTTTGCTTATTTACGTAGCCATTCAACCAGAAATGAGCCTCATCGCTGAACAAAACACGCGCGCGAAACACATTTCGAACCGAACACTGATTTTGGTAATAAAATTCAATGATTTGCAAGCGTTGCTCGTTAGTAAGTCTATTCATGATGAAATGTCAAAGCATACTGAGCATCTTTCTCTTTGACACCATGTCTGAAATCCCACGTGATCTGTCAAATACTAATGCATGAAAATCCTAACCTCAAAAAAATCACCCGTTATATGTACATATTACTGCTGGAAAAAACAACCAAAAACACATTACGACAACTGCAGTTGTAATTTATACACTAAATCATAATTAATTCAGAAGCTACGACGCATGCGCATGTGCCTTTTGTGTGTTTTTCGATTTATTTGCTTTGCTTTTTTCAACACTTTGAGTTTTTTACTCTTTTCTGTGTATTATTTGCAGTTTGGCGTTGCGCATGCGCACACCTATAACGTCTATACGCATGCCTTGATGAGATATAGCGCAATAATTCCAAATATATATACTCGTATACATACAAACTTTCAGTGTAGGCAATTTTCGTATTACAACAACAACAACAATATTATTTACGTGAGATACTCGGTGTAATCACGCAGCCGTTTTGTTACGCAAAGTCGACGGCACGCAATGTCTTGCGAAGTTGATGCGGTGCTATTAGGCACATTTCGAACGTGCGTCCCACGCAAATTTGCGACAACAAAACTGCATTCGATGAAGCGATAATGCTTTTAGCGCAACACGAAGCTTGGGGACATATTTTGCGCGGCATTAGTTGAGGCAAACATGAAACATAAGCAGACAGACAACTATCTTTGACATACACAGCACACATATATAAGTATATAGACTACAGTGCGCCTCGCTGTGGAGACACAAGTCGCAGTAATAGGGCAAAGCGCGCGCCTCGTGAGGAGCAAACGGGGGGCCGTCAGCCAGCCAGCGACCACTAATCGATTGGAAATCTAATGAAGTGCGAAGAGGCGTGTGCCAAGTGGGCTGCACACGCGCGACACAGCGTAGCCAACAGAGTACGTTGCCAGACGAATGCATACAACACAAGCACATGCATACATTCATACAGACAAACACAAATTATTTGAGAAGTCGCGACCTGGCAGCCGGCGAGTCAATGCATCGCGTGCCGTACTGTGACACAGAGGCTGACGGCTTGTAATGTCGCACAACGGTTGTGGCAAGGTGCTTTTTGCGCGCTTTGTGGTCGCGCGATTACCGGGAGGACTAAAAAAGACACTACTGAGGCGCTAAAGTGTGATGGCTACCCACCAGCTAAAAATCCCACCTTTGCTTGGGGGAAATATGTTCCACTTTTTTGAATTTGATTGCATTGCGACGTATGCCTCGTCGCCAGTCGCCTACTGCAGGTGTCAACACTATTGTTTTTGTTGTTTCTGGTGCTGCCGCAAATGCCGGTAACTGTATATTTTGACACAATTGCTCAGTTCACTGGCGCGCGCTTTGTGTCAGCGATTGGCAAACGCTGCGCGCTTTTGGCCATTTGACAGTTTCGCCGACATTGCGGAGGCGTGTCTGCCGCATAAATTCTGCAGATTCCGAACCGCAAGGCATGTGTACGGGAGTGAGTAAAAGAGAGTGGTGAGCGATGACCAAATACTCACCACCGCTGACAAGCGGCAGGAGGCTGTGAGGCGCGTGGGAAGCCGATTAAATAAACCTATGAAATTGGAACCATGCTACGAATGCAGAGCGTCTGTGCCACACATATAACGGCGTTATATGGATGGGCATGATTGCAACGCGGCTAAAACCGTTTTAAATTAAAACTGCTGCCAAGCGCACTTCAAACGTTTCTTTGGGTTGGGTTTAGTTAAGTATCCCATTTTCGCTGCTTATTTCTCTTAAATGCGTGCACAGATTTTTTTAAATTTATATAGCACGGATAGCCAATGAATTAAACTTTTATTTAAATGTAAATTTATTGTTAAATGTTAATTTGTTTTTTAGATATAAGTAAGCAAAAAACGCACATTTTCACATCTTCTCAAAAAATGGCTCTCTTCTTTTGAAGTTTTTGTTGCACTGCTTGCGAAAAATTTAACCAATTTAACACACACACATTCTTTGAAATATATTTAATTGAATTAATGATAAATTATGAATTTTAAGTTGCAATTTTATGTACAATTTAATAAATAAAACAGCTTTCAATTACGTCTTATACTGTTCCTTGAAATGTAAGCAAAATTACTGAATATGAACTGTCAAACGACGAAGAAAATAAGCACAAAAGGAAGACAGTAACAACCCAACGAATCAAAATGGTAGGCCTTATATACTGCGGCGGTTGTTTCAATGTAATATATTATACTGAAAATATAACGAAAATTTGGAATAAAAAATCGCGCGATTTTTTATTCCAAATTTTCGCCTGCGGCGCTTGTTTCGATGTAGTATATTATGCTGAAAATATATTCAAAATTTGAAAAAGAAAGATCGCGCGATGAAAACCCAATTTTATTATTTAGGGGGTCTTGTATAAATGGTTGGTTGGGTTATCTCGGTACTTCAACTACTTGTATGCATTATTACCGATGCATATACAATTTTTAATTTTCAGTGTTTTTAATATTTAAATAAAGTGGATTTCCACTTTAATTCATTAAAATAATAAAAATAATAAACATAGATTCACTCTATGCATAAAAATACACAAATTTTATAATAATTAGTGAAAATTGTATGGAAAAACTACGATTTTACGCCATTTTCAGGAGGCTGCCCTAGAGCCCCCCGGGGTCCTAGCGGGGGAAGGGTGGTATTATTCAAAAGTTCCATTCATTACCTTACAAATGAGGGGGGTAGCAAGCCCCCCGCCCCCTCCCCCTTTGCGCAAAACCTCTTCAAAATGGGATACTTAACTAAACATTCCCCGTTTCTTTCAACATACAAATCCACTCACACATGTAGACACACCCTTATATGTACATATATGGTACATTGTAAATATATACATACATATATATATATATACTAGCTGACCCCGCAGCCGTTGTCCTGCGTGAAATTATATGCTTTGAAATGAAAAGAAATTTGAAATGGAAATCCATATTGTGTTGATATCATTTAATTGAGATTTTTCTACATTTTTTTCAATGTAACGCAGCTTGATAAACAACATTTTTTGGTTTCTGTCCCGGTGCGTTAATGTACAGAGAAGATGGTTTTCCAACTCGTGTGCATGCCACTTATATCTGGCCGTGTGGAAAACATAGCATTTTCAAATTTATGTCACCCACTATGCGACTATCCTGTTGATCGTCATCTCAAATTCAATTTTCACTGGAAACGGAATACATTTGAGCTGAAATGGCAAATCGTTAGAACTCAAAGGAATTCGTACAATCAAGCATTCTGCGCCCTTGTTTTCGATGGGTGCTTCACAATCAGTCGGGTTTCATTACACAGTTTCGGTGCATGAAGATTGCGAAACATAATAATGACAGGTCCAACTTTGAGACGCACAGGATGCGGTGGCATACCAAGCCTCTCCAAAGAATTTAGAAATTTCACTGGATAATTGACGGCGTCGTCGTCATTGTCAAGATGATCGATTGATTTGTATGAACGCAAGTCTTCCGGAATTTGACTTTGAATCTTCCAGTTTAAGTCATCAACATCGGTATTTTTGGCAGCTAACATTGCGCGTGCACTTAAGGAATCGTAGTTACGATAATTTGGCCAATGTCCGAACATTCTTGATGAGTTCATCTTTCGTGAATTGATAAAGGGAAGATGGAATTGATATCGAACCACCGGAAGTATCAACCGTTATTGTACCATTTCCAATTTTTAGCGAAGACGATGTAAAATGTCTTTGACAATCTTTATATCGAAAAGTATGCGAACTTCATTTTCATTCCAGTGATTAACGTGTTCCAGCATTTGTAATTGCTGGCTTACTTCTCCAAAACTTTCACATATTCCCATATACCATTCACAGTAAACAATGACTCAAATAAAGTTGAACCGCGTACCTTAATCAATAGCAACCGAAGGTAGAAACAATCGTTGTTTTTCGGTTGGATTGTGTAAATTCGTCCTAATGCATTAGTTAATAAGACACCTGGATGTCAATCTACTGGTTGGCCTTGCTTTCTGCGTAACTATTTCTTCGACGATGCATCCCAATTATAATATCAAAGTATTTCCGAATGTCCTTGCAAATGGATCACTGACGAAAGTTGTGCTTCCTTTGGTCACGTATTTCCAAACGTATTTTATCGATTTCACCAAACTGCAATACTAAACACTGATATGAGTTTTGAATGTGAATTAGACAATAATGGTGAATACAGTACGATCCATGTGTTGTCAACTTCGATATTCACTCTTCTAAGTTGAATGCTGAACGTTCTGTTATCTGGTGAGCGACGCCGATAGAGTTGATATCTACCATTTCTAGTTTGTGCTTCCGAAAGAAAAGCAGAGTGAATAGTGTTTCGTGCATTTATTGTCAGACATACAAACCGAAGTGGGATTGTAATGTCCGCAAGGTCCATGAATCATATTATGGTGTAACCATCATCCAAAGAAGATTGTGTGCATGCAAAATAGAGGTTTTTGCCACTCAACAAAGTACATCTCATCCAACAGCACCACATATACGTTGCTTCAAGATAAAGACAATCAAACATCGTAACTGTTGTAGGAAAAGTCGTGCTGTAACATCGTGACGATCACTTGCTGATTGACCGCGAATTATAATTCCGAACGTATGTCTCCGCATCCTGGGAGTACTTCTTGCCTTGCCTTGCCTTGGCCTGCCATACTTTGTTGGCAAAAAGAACACCGACCGATATTAGGTCGACCTCTTGGTGGCTTCGTAACAAATTTCAATCTGCAATTGACCTCTTTGTGTGAAACACACGTAAAGTTTTCACTGAATAATTTTCAATAATTTTTCTTTTGAATAGACGAAAAAAAAAGCAACCGACCGAAATTGAACGAATCAAATAATTTACAAATCAAAATATTGAAAAACAAAATAAACAAAAATTGAAAAAAAATGTGTATGGAAAAAATTTACTTTTTAGAAATGTCCAATTTTCCGACTTTTCCTCATAATGATATATATCCAACGATATCGCCTTTTACTTTGGCATCGTTTTGTTTCATACACGTTTACGCCAATTTAAGGTTTGAATATTGGATACTGCGATGGTAGCGCCATCTATCGATCAAACATTACAAAATTAAAAATTGATTAAAAATGAAAAAATAATTTAAAAAACATTTTCCAGTGGACCAAATTGTAAACATAAACCTTTCCCGAATCTCCTTGAACGTACAGACAAAATTTCATCAAAATCGGCCCATCCGTTTAGGAGCAATCTCAAGGCAAACACACGGTCAGAAGATTTATATATATAAAGATATATATATCGATCACTCGATGAAATTCCCCCTTGCCTGCGTAATTCGCAGTTAGTTAACGCTTCGTCGCCCATGTTCTTGCTGTTCAGCACTCGTTCCCTGCCTTTAGCACCAGTCTTGGCGTGTGCCGTTCGTGTCGCTTGCGTATAATTAACGCCGTTATTGTATACGAAATAAATTAATAACTACTTGTAAGCGCATTAAAGTGTTGCCTGTGATACAATTTGTATAAACATGCAATTGCAATAATGATATACTTGAATTTATGAGATACGAGATATGACAGTTATGTGAAATAAGAAAAAACAACCAATGCAACAGGTAGACGATCAAAAGTAGTATGAATTGGATATACATGAATAATGGTTTCTACTTAGAATAAGTGTTTTCAGATATTGAGCTGAAAATGAGTACCTATAGATATAAAACAAACAAAAAAAATTGTTTCTGATATGATTTATTTCAACCTAACTTTTTTAAAATTGTTCTTATAATAATTTATACATTTATCGCGATCGACTCGGCTCTTCTCTACCAGCTGTGAACGTTGCTTCTTTACTAAAAAAAAGTATATTTTTAAAAGCAATAAGAAATAAAGTGTGGTGACTTTGATACAAGGAAGTGAGCTATTTGACTTTTTAAAAAAACTGCTATTTCGACTTGAGAGTTTTTGAATGGAAATTATGGTTTTTTCGACATAAAGCTTTCTTTCTTAACATTTTAAATGAAGAAATTTGGGACATAAGAAAATAAGTTTCCATTAAATTGCGTAAGAAAAACAAAATTTTATACAAGATAAAATCCAGAAAACCCAAAAACTTGTTTATTTGCATTTTTCACATATGTTTTGAGGCTATGTGACAAAATACTACATACAAAAACTATAGACGTTTTCATTACCTACAACATTGCAATATAACTACTTGTTAAAGGACTCGTAGTTTTGTTGAAAATAGAGATAAACCATTTTTAAACTTAAACATCCAACCACGTGCTCCACTCCTTTTGCTTGAACGCAGACGGCAAAAAAAATTTTTATTATTTAAATTATTGAATGAAAACTTGTTCGTTCGACTCAAAAATGTTTGATCATTTTTACAGCATATTGGACTAATATGGTAATAGGAAATATACTCATTTTGCGTAATATTGCTGTGGTAAACAAAAATTCGGCCAAAGATTGTTATTTTCCTCAGATATAACTGTAAAAATTTACTAACAATGCTTGGAGAATAAATGAGGTTAGACACGCCTTGTCCAAATATGTGATTTTGACGAAGTGTATAGTAAAAAACTCCAAAGGATTTAAAACCCCGAATAAATAGCATAATATTATTAAATCAGAGATTAAATTTCTTCAGTAAAAATTTAATCTATTAACGAATTCAGTTCGGTCGATGTAGTCAAGAAATGAAATATTCGATTCTGAAATAAGTTCTCTCATGATTTCAACCACACAAGTGCCAACTTTCCATATCTCAGAAATGAATACAGACCCTCTTAACTGTAGCTCAACAAGTCCACCTGTGCGTATGATTACTCCATAAATTTCTCTAAATATAGTTACATCGCACTTTGCTTCTTTGTCAACTATGAGAATACCGTCACTAGCTACTGTTATTGCGTACCTGAGTGTTCAATCGCGGATAAACTTTCGACTGCACGTGACAGTTGTAATAAAATAAATGTATAAATCAATTAGTGGAAATCTAACGAGCGCCGCAACAGGTTTGACAGCTATGATATGCAACAAAAGTAATTAAAGATGTGAATTTACATATACACATTAATGCTGTACATACACCTGCTTTCCTTTACATTTATAAATGCTGAAATTCGTATTACTCGGCGGGTAATAGACGAGCGAACCTCGATTTTCTACCGATTGAAACAAAACCGAGTAGAATTAGAAATTAATGAAGTGGCAAGCCACTACAGCTGAAAAATATAACTAAGTAGAAGAGAGGACATTAGCAAATGAGAGGCGTATACATAATAATTATAATGTTACAAAAAGGTTAAATGAACGGATTGCTCTCAAGAAATTAAAAAAAAAATATGTATTTTTTTCGATGAAATCTCTATCTTCTTCCCAACAAACTTCAACTCAACTCTGAAATATAATAACATCAAATATTCCAGTTTTTTTGTTACTATAAAAGCATGCTTATTTGTTACTTGTTCATAAAATCAAGCTTTCACCTATGCTTATGAGCGTCATTACATATATTATGCGGATCTCAACAATTTTTATTTTAACATTGCGTTATTTGTTGAATAGATTTTAATTATAATGAACAATTTCAATATAGTTTATTAATGAAAGCTCCGCATTTTGGCGGATATATTTTAAGCCAACCTTGAATAACAACAGCAGCAAACCAGCTGGTATTCGAAGCATCTTATAAAAAAGATTGAGTTTTCAATTGCAAAACATCAAGAGCTTTTACTCTAAGTACTATAAACTGATTGATTGATATTATTCGAATAGAACATATTTAGAAACGATAAGGTATGAATTATTTCTACATTAAAAGATGCAGCTTTGCCGCATAGACTTTAATTAATTTTGAACCCTAACAGACGGATTTAATGTAGTTGCATTCACGATACCATTGTTGGAGTGATTAAGATTTTACTAAAAATATTTTGTGAGCTCTTAATGATCGAGTTTACACTTAGTAAAGAAAAAGAGCTTTCACTTTAAATAGATGCAAACATTACATACAATAAATTACCGGCTTGTGCAAAGCGACCTCATACCAGATTCACACACGTCGCTTCAATCAAAGATCCACATTGTGACAAAGAGATATACATACGTACTTGGTGGCGGACCTTTCATTCTATATCGCTTTCGTTATTTTTTAGTTCGATTCTGTTTTAGTGTTTGCTATATCCTTGTTGTAAAAATGACCAGTTCGGCTATTGGAGAGCCAAAAACACTATCAGGGATGTTGTGGAATCTGATAGTTGTCGGATTCAGAATTGAAACCGATCAAAAAAAGCAGTAGGTGTCATGAATTCAGATATTATTGGTTTGATATTCGAAACAGAATTTGTATCGGGTTTGGGTGTCACGGAAACTAATTTTATCGGTTTTGCTATCAGAAACAATACAAGAAGATAGTCGCACACATATTTGAAATGTAAGTTAAGAAATCAAGTTATTTTATTGTTACGAATTAATTTATCTTTATTTCTATAGGAGAAAACATAAAAATTAAACACGAAATGTCTTAATTATTGAGATTTGGAAAAAAAATGCGGATATTTAAGAGGGGAGCCAGCTTTAGAGGCTTACAAAAAAATCGATTTTTGTTTTTAGTTTTTTTGGGAGGGAAAGAAATAATTGATTAAAGCGAAGTTTCCAGGGTTTATAGTTATATATTTAAACATCATCCGCATTTTTTTTATACGAAATCTTTTACATTTTACCTTTGGGAAGCAATTGCCAGATGCTTTTCGCATGTCCATATGCCGAGCAAGATGCAGGCAGGTTTCTATCAAAAACAAAAAATTCAAAGAGTTTCATAGTTTTTAATAACTTATGTTCAAGTTATTAAACTAATAAAAATAAAAAAGGGACAATTTTGAAATTGCAAAAAAAAAGTAGTTTTTGACTAAAAAAAAATGTAGTTTAACATATGTATGTTCAAACTTAACTTTTCTTAGTTCTTTTAGTTTAAATAGAGGACAATTTAATGCCAAAGGTTTGCCCAAATTCCATACGCTGTTTAGTTATTTTCTGTCCTGCCCGCCAATTAAGAAAAATCGTAGAACTGAAAAACCGAGAAATCGCGTGCCAAAGTTTTCGCTTTCTGCCCAAGCGCTCATATTTCCCTTCTAGCTTCCACAATATTTCGAAATCAAATCTATAACTTTGGGGAAATATTCCATTTTATATTTACATAAATTTTAAAGACATTTAAGCAAAAACAAAATCAATTTTTTTGAAGCTTTTAAAGCAGGTTCCCCTTTGAAGAAGATTTACAAAACGTAATTTAACATCCAAATGCGTCTTTATTCATTCCAAAAATGTTATCTCTTAAAATCTTTCCTTAATTCAGAACTCATTAAAAACTTTAATAGGATTGCTTCCAAATGTATTCATTTGCAGGTTTTTGTCGTATTAGTAAAGAGCTGATTCGAATATTGGTTTTGCGTATGTTCGAAAAGACGAAAATCCAATCAGATTCTGTGACACCATTGAAAATCAGAATTGGTTTGCAATTCTGACAGCTAAGCAATTCTGTCTTGGATTCCACAACATCCCTGTATAAGTTCATTCAACTGAATTCTCTCATCCGTTTATTATTCACCCTACTCAGATTTCGGTAGCTTTCTCATACGTCAACTTTAAATTTCCACATTCTTGACCTATACCACAAACTTTAATCGGATTACCTGCTTTTAGACGATTAAATTTAAATTGTACTATATTTTATTGCCAAAACAACAACGATTTCCTGAAATTAAACTTCAATACTGCCCTTTCTCAGAAAATTTTGAACCAATTGTTATCTGCAAACTCAATTCGCTAAATAAATTCCGTGTGAATGATTTTCACAATACTCAACGAAGAGCGGCGAAGAGAACGACTGAAATAATGTTTCGTTGCACGTTTGTGGGCGCTCAACGAAGCGAAATCAATTTTCACTAATTGGCATGAAATCGCCAGCGACCAGACATAGACAGCAATTAAATTTCAAAGCCACACACTTACATACGAACAAAGTTGCTTATGATAGGTATATAAAAAGAGAATTATGTACTAAGGAACAGAGAGAGAGAGGAGAGGCACTAAAAGAATTAACTACTTGCTAACCAATATTATCTTAGACGGAATATATGTATGTACACTTTCATATAACTTTGTA
This sequence comes from Bactrocera dorsalis, assembly GCF_023373825.1. NCBI lineage: Eukaryota > Metazoa > Arthropoda > Insecta > Diptera > Tephritidae > Bactrocera > Bactrocera dorsalis. Next base: position 43,985,769 of record NC_064307.1, read on the forward strand.
GATATATAGTAGTGTTTATAGGTATGTTTTCACTCAAATGAATGTATTGCCTGAAGATTTCTCGCTTGACTTCTTGCACTGACTAATACAGACGAAAGCAGAACAGGAAGTGTGCCACGTGAGCAAGAATTTGGTGGCTGACGGGCTGCACGAAGACGAGAGAATTCACCATAGAAGATAAGCAGATTCATAGGGGAACTTAGAAGACTTCCATAGGTAATAAAATTGAAAAAAAAAACATGAAATGTTGAAATTTAAAGTTGCTAGTACTATTGGTGAGGAGCTGAGTGCGGAAATTGCAATAAACATGCAGTTGGAAGATGGCGGCATGGGTTCATTACACATTTACTTGAAATAAATGGAATCCTAATCACGCGCATGAATGTTGGAGAGTTAGGATACACAGACGAGAAATCCAAGCTAATTGCTAATGTTTATTATACAGAACTGGAACAATTTTGAGAAATGACTTCCAGTTCATGAAAGGCTTCATATATCTTAGGCTTATGGTAACTATGATCTTTTTTTTACCTATTGACATCTTCGCTAGATTTCTTTAACACTTTCGTCGTTTGTCGGATCTTTCCATGAGTCGGGCTAGGTTTTAACTATAAAACAGTTGAAGAGAGGAGAGCACTTGATGTTTTCCACGAACTCGCATCGTTATTGCGTCCTTCTTCGAAGGGAAACAAACAGATTTCTAAAGCGTGAGATTTGTGGCCATGTGATGCAAAAAAAAAGGTATGGTTGCCGAGTTTTTAAAAAGATCTGAAAGTACAGCTACCATCGAATATATTTTTCATACGGTTAGTTTACAAATATCCTTTGGTAAGTTAATGAGACCTTAACTTTCCAGAAACGATTAATTTCATTAGAAAATTATATTATGATTCTACACTACAGAACTTTATACAGTTAGTAGTGAACTACTGCCAGTTTTAGAAGTTTTATTTGCGTAGACTTGTCGACGACAGATCTGTGAGTCATATAACCTTGCAGATATTTTTGTTGATTTAAGATTCGCCGAGCTGGTTAATCTTCCGTCTGATTAGGAAAATAATGAAGGTAGTAATAGATAATTCAGGCTAAGTATTATTTAGTAAGTGAACCGATTTTGAGAGTGACTCATCAGAAAAGTTGATAAGTGTTATAATTGGTCTACATATCATAAATTGCTGATCGGGAAAGATGTCAAGCTCCGCCAACTAATTATATTAATAACTGTTCTTATTCTCTTTGGTACATATCCAAGATGTTAGTTTCATGTAAATGCAAAAAAATCAATGATTCGGCCATTCGCTCTAGTAATGACAACGAGTTGGGAGTTAGTTGATTTCCCTACAGTATCTTACATATAAACACTGGTATTTGTATCGCTTTCGCATAAAAAGTCTTTCATCTACGCATACATAAAAGGATAAATATTTCTCCCCTACATAAACACTCTGCATGCCGCAATGTGAAATTACAATTTACAGATAGAAATATGGCAGATAACAAGCAAAAATGAAAACGAAAACAAGCTAAAGTTTGAAGGAAAATTCCAAGTGGAAGGAAAATCTATATTCGCCGAAAGACTACGACTCCATAAATTGTGTAGTTGCAACCGTGCTTGCAACACCAGAAGCTAAGGTGCCACGTAAGTCAAAGGCAAACGGCGATTTATGTTGGCGTTGGGTGTGAAATAACTAAAACTCGAGTGAACCTCCCATCTACAGGGTTAGCAAAAATTAGTTATGTAATGACATAGTGCTACTAGCGTATTCGTAGCGGATGTATTTGGTGAAATTCTCATTTTCTACACGGCAAAGTGTCGGTATGTATATAAGTGAAATATGTTATATAAGCACAGACTTACATTCATACAATAGGCAATAAAATTAATATAGTTGTAAGTGTGGTATTTAAGTACAATCATTTGCTCGCTAAGTTCGAGGTTCGCTCTCTCGACAAAAGTTTTTGACTGTGAGCACCATAAAAGTTATACACTTCACTCCTATACAAAGAAGTATTTGGATATTATATTAAAGTGATATAATCATGTGTTATTCCGATTCTACTATATTTTTCTTTGTTCGATTTTCAAATATTTATGGTTTATCGGAAAAGATAGTACCTCTTTTGTTTTAGTTAAAAATCTTGTTGCTAAAGCACAAGCACATCTTAGAATTGGGTTGAAAAGCGATATACGTTAGTACCAGATCTTTCACCTAGTAAAGGACGATCAGTTCTGTAAAAAAATTTGTTCCGTTTAGTGCTGATGTAGCCTTTTAGCGAGATTATAATCAGATCCTAGTTATAGTAAGAGATCGCTCTGGTTCCGATGATTTCAGAACTCTGTTAGATAATAGTCTACCCCAAAGTCGCCCCTGTTTCAAGGAAACTTATAAGACAAATGTTTAGAGGCTGTATTATCATATTTCTATATGTATGATGGATTTCATGTGTTTTAGTCACCATTCACAAGAGAGGAATTTCTTAGAAAAAATCTTGTAGAAAAATTAGTAATAATTACTTTTAAATTTATGTACACTTCTCACCAATTTGTTTGGAAATCACATGTAAATTTTATATTATTAAATATATAGCTCCCCAATTAATAAAGTATACTAAACACAGATTCAGAAAGTGTGAAGCATTTGGCCATCATTTTTACAGAATCTATTTTTTCAGGCTGATTTCAGAGCAAATATTTCAAGAAACAATAAAAGGCACTCAGCCATAAAAAATATTGAAATGTCGAAGTCCGCATTTTTATAACAGTTTTCTTCCTTAATTGTAAAACTTATCACTCAAAACCAATAATAAATTACTTACAATTTCTTAAAGCTGTTTTATACCTGTAGACTTTAAGAGATTTGTATAAAATTCAAGCCAATAAAACGGTTATTTTATATCAAAATAGCGCTTTTAAATAAACATACTCATTCTTATTTCGAGAATAACCATTCGGCAATAAAATTTTTTAAAATTAATTTATCTGTACTTAGTAGACTAATATGGCTATGAACAAAATTGCGGTGTTACAGGGCGTATGAGTAATGAAATCCAAAACACACTTGTTGTGAATATGCTATGGTTTGTATTCACAAACAAAAACAAAAAAAGAATAAAAGTGCGTATCATACATAGATCTGTGTTAGAGGAGTGAGTCACGTGCCTGAATGTCTATACATACATATATGTGTGTCATATAATTCTTATTATTTTATGTAAGTAATTTTGTGCGTATGTATGTGTGTTAGCTTTTGCTCACTTTAGTACTGATATTCCAGACACGTGCGCTCACATGAATTTTGCAGTGTTTTTCAGGGTGATTTAACCTTTCCGCTTGAAAAAGTCGATTTTCTGCACCTTCGGCCGTGATGGTAGCTGACTGGCAAAGCAAAAACTGTAGCAGCCAACCACACATGAACACATGTATGTATGTATGTGGGTACATTTGTATATTTGTCTCTACTCTCCCACAAATCGGTGCATTCTTTTTTTCAGCAACTCACTTGCTTACATTCGCTCATTTTGTACACCTTCAATCTTCGCCACTTGAAAGTGTGTTTTATTGAGAACTTGATTGTTTTTGTTTTTGTATACTATTTTCGGGGCTTTGTGTGATTTTCTATATTCTGAGCTTTCCTTATCACTCCGGTGCAGTACGCCTTTTGTGTTGCTCACTCTTGTTTATTATCAAAAATTTTCTATTTATTTGGAATAATAATATAACTCCGGATAGATTTTAAGCAGTCAGTAGCAGCGTCCGCTTAAGTTGCTGCTTTATTTTCCTTTTTCTTGCCTGAAAGAAAAACCACATAATTTCCTTTGCTCTTATTCATAGCCATTTCTTGTTCACACGATGTATTTATTTTAACGGTTGGCCGAATCTGACGAAAATTTGTTTTGAGTAGATTTATGCGTATTTGGAAATCTTTTAGGGGATTTGAGGTTGATTAAATGTGAGGCTATTTGGTTTTATTGAATGGAACATCATTGAGTAAAAGAGACATTTACAAATTATTTATATTAGGCAATTGAAGTTGGCTACGAAGAAAAGAAGGAACAAACCACGTCAAGTGGTCCATGAAAATTTCGAAAAATCTTCGATTTTGAAAATTAGCAGTTGATTAGGAAGGGAACCAGACGCATACCACGTGGTATAAATATTTCGTCAAAATTCTTTTTTTTGTTAAAGTTATTGATGGTTAAAATTTAGAGCATGTTGAAATTGTAAAATTATTTTCTCATAAACTACTGGAGATAAATCAATGAAATTTCGTGAAGTCGAAGAAAAGAGTTCGTGTTGCATTATAGATATTATTCAATATCCATTTGTTTAAAAAATAATATTTTACATAATTTTTTGATAAACATTTGAAATTTTTTAAGTGTCCTTCTCGCTAAAAAAAAGTTGAAAAGCATGTGACACAACGCGGAAAATATTCACCTTTAATAATCAATTTTGTTGACAGAATTTTCCTAATGAACGAAATTTTCATCAACCACTTGACGTGGTTTGACCCAGAAGTTAAGTTCGGAAGGAGATGTACAAGGTGAGTTCCAAAGGAAACAGGACTTTTTAAATCTAGCGCTCCCTTTTGGCCCCATCTAGATGTGCGTTAGAATCTTTTATTTTTATCTGTTCTCCAGTGACATTTCATCGATTGGAAGTGAAATTATTGCGTTTTAAGTATCAGTGTGTTTGTGTTATCGGTGCGAAAATGTGCTTCGAGCAAAGAGCTAAAACTAATTTTTTTTTTAAATTGGTAAAACTTTTACCGAAACGTTTCAATTGATGAAAAAAGTTTACGCCGATGACTGCCTATCCCGTAGCAGAGTGCACGAGTGGTTTCAACGTTTTCAAAGTGGTCGTGACGACATACTTGCAAATGACGATCAACATGTGGGCCATTCAAATTCCGTAATCACCGGAAATTGCATCGAAACTGTTCATTAAAAATCAGCCGAGTTCATCATTGAAATTCATGATAATGGAGTTGAACATCTCCAAAATATCGATTTATCGCATTTTATCCGAACATTTGAGCTTACGAAAGGTGTGTCCACGATTTGCTCAGAATCCATCACTCGAAAGACGATTATTTAACCAAAAATCACATTTTAACCATTAACCACTCCCCGTATTCACCTGATATGGCACCGTAGGACTTCTTTTTTTTCGGAAAAATGCATTTTTCCATGAAAGGAAAGCGTTATGCTGACGTAGAGGCCATACTGGCGGCCATACCGGCCAACGTGCCAAAACACTCGTTCGACATGCTTTTGGACCGTGCAAAAAGTTGTATTGAAACAAAAGGACACTTTTTTGAATAAAATACCTAGTCTAGTATACTTTGGAACGCACATTGTACTATTATTTTTATTCAAATTAAAAAATATTTCTATTAATCTGTGTTGAATGACTAAGCTTTAACAGAGACCAGAGGCTTGACTAGAATAGAAATAAGCAATTTTGCCATTTTTATTGCAGACATAATGATAAGAGTGAATGCTTGCCAGTTTCAGTTTTGAGTTCAAAAATAGATAAACAAACTAAGTGTGTAAAAAAATGGCAACACCAGGACACCTTTTTGACAAATCAAAAACGTATTAGTATGAAAGCAATATCCGAATGGGCCATGAAAATTGGAAGAGTGGCAATATAGCTAGAGTGCCTTTTTTCGGTTCGTTATCCGTGCATTCTTAGCTTGTTACATTTCCCAAAAACTTTATACTAAGATAGGAAACATATTCAAAGGGGTTTTTCGAATTTCGTTAAACAAACAAACATTTGCAATACTTTTTTATTCATTTCACCAATCAAAAAGCAATAAATATTTGTGCATTAGAAGGCTTTCACTTTCTCTGACAAAATATGCAAACTATTCAAGAAGATCTATTAATTTCAGTCGCAGTAATTCAAATCAATTAACAGCAGACGCCCAGTGGTCAATGGGACCTGACAAACAATTTCGTTCAATGAAGATGTTTGACCCAGTAATAATGGGCGCTCAATTAGTATAAACTGCATATGTAAATATTTATATGTATGTAAATAGAGGTTCCACGACATGTGATACTATACTGGCGATTTGCTTGAGCAGCTAATCAAAATATAGTCACAGCGGGCAGCACAACTCACATATTTGCATATTACACGATTGTTTAAATGACTTCGTGCCAGAAATGCTGGTCTAAAGTGCATTGGCGAAGTAATGTTTAACTTTTTGTGGCACTAAGCGCTAAGTGAATAACATTGAAATGCAACAGAATGTTTGGCTGGAACTTTTATCAACAGCAATAGATATACACAGTGAATGGCTATAATGTATAGCTTCTGTTGTTGTTACTTTTGTGGCTACCACAATTGGAGTCAATGGATTTATTATCTCATAAATATTATGAAAATTAATACCGCACAGATGCCAAAGTGGTCAAAGTTCAATTAGACAGGAATGTTGCCACTTAATGTACGTATGTGTGTTTGGTAAGCCATTTACGATTATAATTTGGCAATGCAATTTAAGCAGACATGCATTTTATTGCAGTTACACAGCTGCCGAAGAGTTCAACCTGATTTAGGCCAGGCAATATACAGTTAGTGAATTAATAAGGGTGTTAGTGTATATGCCATTGTCTGCTTTTACGACTCGAGACTCGACAATTTTTTGTTGTAATTTTAATATCAGAATTTTTCAGTTTACTTAAGAAGATTTCATGAATTGTGTACCCAAGCACAGATCTGTGTATAAATATACACATGTGGAATAAGGTGGGCCAAAAATTAGTTTATATTTTATTTTTCGTAGTTACCATAAAAATCTCATTCAACATGACTAAAAACAAGTCCTGGTAAAATCTGAGCTCTTTATATTAATATTAAGAGGTGCCTCATCGACATTTTCTATTTCCCATATAAATTACATGGAAAAAAAATCATTTTTTTTTGTGGTGGTTCTTGTGAGGAGGTTTTAATGTGCACGCGAAGGCGGCCAGTAGGGATGGTAAACTCGATTCCGATACTACTCGAGAATCGAGTTTTCTCGTTAAATAATCGATTTTTAAAAATCGATCTTCAGTAGTCGAAGTGGATTAAGAATCGGTTCTTGACATTCGAAAAATCGATTATTTTACGACAAAACTCGATTCTCGAGTAGTATCGGAATCGAGTTTACCATCCCTACTGGCCGCCATCGCGTGCACATTAAAACCTCCGCACAATAACCACCACAAAAAAAAATGATTTTTTTTCCATGTAATTTATATGGGAAATCGAAAATGTCGATGAGGCACCTCTTAATATTAATATAAAGAGCTCAGATTTTACCAGGACTTGTTTTTAGTCATGTTGAATGAGATTTTCATGGTAACTACGAAAAATAAAATATAAACTAATTTTTGGCCCACCTTAATGTGGAAGAACCAAAAATTTTCAAATAATATTCTTGCTTTTTAAAACTTCCGTGGACTCTGGTTCAATTAAGAATACTGCATATTTATAATCAATAAATGAACTGACCAAACAACAAGAATTTTATGTTTTAAGAATCACCAATGTGCTTAAGTGTTGAATGCTTTATGTAGATTTTTGGATTTTGTACGTTTGCCCCCATCCAAATACGGCCTTTGTTAAGACAACTGTGCGTGAAGTTAAAACGTACTTACTTCATCTCAATAAAGACAAAAGAAATTTTTACTCTCGTATAACATACCTTAATGCTATCATGTCGCAGTTAAAATTTAGATTTTACACATTTGGCCATGTTATAACAATATCGGTAGTAATGTTTGTACCACATATCTGTAGATTTTACGCAAATTTTCGGTATTATCAAAAGTTCATGCATGCCTCCGTCCGTCTGTCCGTCCGTCCATCTGTCTGTATACATATATGCGAACTAATCCCTCAGTTTTTAAGATATCGTTTTGAAATTTTGCAAACGTCATTTTCTCTTCAAGAAGCAGCTCATTTGTCGGAACCGATATCGATATCGGACCACTATAACATATAGCTACCATACAAACAGAACAATCGAAAAAAAGTTCTTGTGTGAAAAACTTTTGCATTTGACAAGGTATAATAACGAAATTTGGTATAGATTATTTCCTAAAGCAACAATGTTATCTCCGAAAAAATTGTTCAGATCGGATTACTATAGCATATAGCTTTCATATAAACTGAACGCATAGTTACTAAAAGAAATGCTCCAGTGAAGGGTATATTAGCTTTGGTGCAGCTGAAGTTAACGTTTATTCATGTTTTTATTTTAAAAATATCAAATTTTTCTCAAATATGTTGGTCTGCGCAGCCAACAGTCAATGGATTGGCAACGCACTTCCAGCATGCTGACTTGTGTCTGGTGCGTGTGCTCATTAGGGGCATTGTATTTGTAGCATTACGCAAATGTGCGAAAATCGTTGTAAGTAACGGCAATTTTTGGTGCACCCTCTAACTGTAAAATTAAGAAGTTGCTAATGGTGGAGGCGGTCAAATTTGTCACGTGTCACGTGGCAATCGTTGCACTTTTAATTTTTAACATTAATTAATTCGCTAGGCGGCGCACGAAAGAATTTTTTTCTAAACAATTTTTAATCATTAAATCGATTCTTCATAAAAATGTTCATTATGTTATGTTCTGTCATACACGCTTTTTCCAGCATCTCTAGGTATTGAACTCCTTAAAAAATCTTGTACTTTTTATTAAACTCTTTTGCCAAAGGAGAATTTTGTTGAGCAATTTTAATACTTTCATTTGCCTACGCACATCCAAAAACACACACCTGTGCACATATGACCAGTGTGGCAAGCGATTCCCAGGCGTTGCAACTATTTCCTAGCATCCGGGCAGCTCATTATTCCCAGTGCTGCTTAGCACTTGTATTCTTCTACGCCGTTGTTGTTGCAACTACTATATTGTGGTTTGCATTTTGTTGCACAAACGCTTGACGCTAATGCAAATGTCATGTTGCAGCGCAACAAATATTACAAATGCTCAGTAATTGTCGCCACTTGTATTTTGTTGCTGTCATTTTACATACAACTCTTGCTTGTTGTTGTTGTTTCTGATATATAGTGGCACTTCTAAGACTTTGCTACAGACGGTACACTCGTGGCTACAAGCGCCCATGTAATTTTTTACTTGCTATCGAATGTCTTGCTGTAAACGGCATGTTAAGCGCTAACAAAAAATGTTGCCTGTCAAACGGAGCAAGACAAAACATGCCACATACACTTGCAACACAAAGAAATTGTATATTGAAGAGAATAATCAGTGGCAAGCGGTAGCAAGAAGAAGCTGCATACTCGTACAAGAAAAAAGTGAAAATTGCAACCAGTAAGCGCCTTTGCGACCAACAACAGCACTTGTAACAATAAGTTTCAACTAGCGTGCCACCTTTCCCCTGTTTGCAACAGCAGCATCAGCATCACTTAGCTAGCTCGGACCAGCCACCAACGAGCGTAGCTAGTAACGCCCGCAAATTGCGTAGCTGCCGCACTTCGGTGCCAACAGTGTTGCCACTCAGACAACATGCCACTTAGCAGTTATATGTGTTGCAAAAAAAGCGTTGACGTGTCATAGAGAAAAAATGGTGTGGTAATTGCTTGGCATGCAGCTGTCTACCATCGGTCAAGTGACTTTTGTTGCACAAAGCGTAATTTTCTCTTGTGTTGCATGGTGTGAGAAAATTGCATTTAGGTCTTCTTTTTGTTGTTGTGGCCATAATTTGCTATTCAATACGGTTTATTTTCACTGCTATATTTTAGTTGCTGTTGTCATCACCATTTGTATGTTGCAACAACTGTGTTCAACATTAGTTTTATGCTGTGGCAAGTAGTCATTCCTAATTTTACTGCGGCATGACAGCAAGTGCCTCCGACTGTTGTTGCAAGTGTAGCTAATTTGCATACAAAAATGTGGCATATTGTTGCGGTTTGTTAGAACTGCAGTGGAACCGTTATGCAGTGTTTATGTAAAATTAGATGAAGCATTAAAGCAGTTCTAAAATATTTTTGCTGTGGTTTTGTACAGAAGTTGTGAAGTTTCATGTTCTTCAAGTTCAAATTTATAAATTTTTATTTTATTTCATAGACACAATTTGCAGAGCGCATTCCTTTTAGTCCTTTTCGCTCTCTTGCTATGGACCTATTATGGAATCTCTCGTTTTCTAATTGATTGCAATCAGTAGAGAATCGAATTGCTTGCATGTATTACCAGCTCGTCGACTCTAGCCCTGCAAGTCTTCTTTTTTCACCAGAGAATGTACCGCGACCGTAGGTGTGTTGTGCTCTCCTAAATTACACAGACTTACCTAGCCCCAACAAATTGATAAAGTCCAATATTTTACTGGGTGCTAGTGAAGCGATGTGATCCCTATTTGGCAGCACGGTTCCAAGGGGTTTTAGCTTGCGTATGCAGTCAATTGCAGGTGTTCTCTTATTTCAGGTTATCTGCCGCAGAACCGGCAATTTACGCAAAAAGATAGGCCCATATTGTGTAAGTGCTTGATCAGCTGGCAGTGGCCAGTGTAAAATGCGACCAGTAGTCTGAGTTTATCCCTATGGTGGTTGATTGCATATTTAAACCTGCTGAGGCATTCCATGTAGTTGTTCCCAATACTATTCTCTGCCCGCTCCTTCTTTCTTTCGGAGCAGTTCCTTTATGGTATAGGGACCCACCGCAAGGTTCAGGTCCTACCATCTTAGTGAATGCTGCGGAGCGGGCGAGCTCATCAGCGAGTTTGCTATTGTTACCGGGTAGCCAGAAGAGGTGCACTTCGTTACGTTCCGCTAAGCTTTTCAGCCGTTTTCTACACTCCTGCATCAATATCCAGTTGATCTCATAGGAGAAGAATTTCGTAAAATGCACAACTATCTTTTGAAATACTACCCAGAAGTGCCGAATCCAAATTGTGACAACTTCACTCTTAGTTTACGCGTTTTGGTAGTTCCAATTTTAGGAGCACCCTTTGAAATTCTCAAAATAGCCAAAACCCTTGAGCAAATTTTTTTCTTTTCCGTCAAATGCTTCACCAAATAATATATTTAGGGTTTTAGAATGATCTGAGAAAATGTGTAGCTGAGACAGGCGATATAGTGATCGATATCGGATAGAATTACATACATAATACATAGAAATATGTATATATATTCAATATGGTCATCTTACAAAATTTTTACCCGAAGCTTTTAATTTTATAGGATCTCAGATAAAAAAAAACGATTTTGAGAGTGATTTCTAAGTAACTGCAATGTAGTTTAAAGAGAATACAATAAGGCATTCAATCCACCGCAGTACAGTCTTCTTACCCCCGTCCCCAACACGTCTCACGAGGTCATTCTCACACAATTATTAAAGCCTTAACAGAACTACTCACTACAATAACCACAGTCACCACGGCAGTGAACAATGTACGTCAACGGTGGTGGCTACTTAAATTATTGCTACAACAAGGGGACAACCTAAGCGCTGGGAATGCTTTGTGATGCTCATAGAGGCGACTGTGGTTGAAGATCGTCATTATGTAAGTGCGCGTCGGTCATGACAGCTGCAGTGGTGGCAATTAAACCCATTTAAATCAGCGATTCTTTCAGCGCCTATTCAATCATATCACCATATCTGTTCGTACTCTTGTGCGATCGTCTGTTTCAGTCGCCGTTTTTGCAACCATTAACCCCTGCTTTGCTGTTAGTGCTCAAATGTATAATTTCAACCCATATGTACATATTCTCATATACTCTCAAACCTAGCTTTTTTCGCTTTTGGAAATTTCGCATTCCGCATTGCAACAATATGCTTTTGCACTGAATGCAATGTTTTTACGTTTGGTCAATCGCTGAGCCGCTGAGTGCTGGTTTGCCACAATTTCTGATTTTCTGCTGTCCACAGTTAATTATGAAAATTTTCTGACGTCATAATGCCAATGTATCTCTTACCCCAATGGGTGACCCAGCTGTATCAGCGACCATGTAACTGTTATTCTGCACACTTCGACATTCTGCTGCTGTTTCATTCATGCTGCGGCTGCTGTTGCACTCCGGTCGCTTCCGCATTGTTTCGTGCTTTCATCCGAATTTTTCGTTTTTCGTTTGGTTGTTGTTGTTGACTTGTTCGACTGGGTTGCTGATATTGTAATTATTTTTTATTAATGCCACAACTTATGTTGCTCGGTGCGCATTGTGGCATGTTTGTTTTTGTAGACCCTCAATTGTGCTATGCTTTTCATTATTCGCAATTAAAATATCACGCGATTTCATTAATTCGCCAACAATAGCAATTAATTCGCGATTTATTTATTTTTTCATTATTCATTTTTATTGGTGTTGCTGTTGCTGATTTAAAAAACCATTCATTATCTGTTGTGCAAATATTTGCATTTTAATGAATCCTGTCTAGCATTTGAAACAGATTTGATTTATGGATTTTTTGCATGACATTTGAACACAATTCTTTATTATTAATCGTGTTTAATTAGTGAAAAATTGCAATTTTATTTAGTTCAAAGAGTTTATTTTTTCGGAATATTAAATTTTTGAATTCAATTGTTCAATGTTATAATTAATTTGATGGTTCGTTTAAAAGTTTTTTTTTAATAACGGGTGATTTTTTTGAGGTTAGGATTTTCATGCATTAGTATTTGACAGATCACGTGGGATTTCAGACATGGTGTCAAAGAGAAAGATGCTCAGTATGCTTTGACATTTCATCATGAATAGACTTACTAACGAGCAACGCTTGCAAATCATTGAATTTTATTACCAAAATCAGTGTTCGGTTCGAAATGTGTTTCGCGCTTTACGTCCGACAAATTTTGTTCAGCGATGAGGCTCATTTCTGGTTGAATGGCTACGTAAATAAGCAAAATTGCCGCATTTGGGGTGAAGAGCAACCAGAAGCCGTTCAAGAACTGCCCATGCATCCCGAAAAATGCACTGTTTGGTGTGGTTTGTACGCTGGTGGAATCATTGGACCGTATTTTTTCAAAGATGCTGTTGGACGCAACGTTACGGTGAATGGCGATCGCTATCGTTCGATGCTAACAAACTTTTTGTTGCCAAAAATGGAAGAACTGAACTTGGTTGACATGTGGTTTCAACAAGATGGCGCTACATGCCACACAGCTCGCGATTCTATGGCCATTTTGAGGGAAAACTTCGGACAACAATTCTTGAGATGAATGAATGAATGAAATGGACCCGTAAGTTGGCCACCAAGATCATGCGATTTAACGCCTTTAGACTATTTTTTGTGGGGCTACGTCAAGTCTAAAGTCTACAGAAATAAGCCAGCAACTATTCCAGCTTTGGAAGACAACATTTCCGAAGAAATTCGGGCTATTCCGGCCGAAATGCTCGAAAAAGTTGCCCAAAATTGGACTTTCCGAATGGACCACCTAAGACGCAGCCGCGGTCAACATTTAAATGAAATTATCTTCAAAAAGTAAATGTCATGAACCAATCTAACGTTTCAAATAAAGAACCGATGAGATTTTGCAAATTTTATGCGTTTTTTTTTTTTAAAAAGTTATCAAGCTCTTAAAAAATCACCCTTTATTTATGTTGGTAAGGTTATCTTTAGAACTACAAGGAAAATCTTAAAACAATAAGACCTATACCTAGGTGTACAGCCCATTCTAAAAAACAAGAAAATTCGTTACCTTGGGCTCCTCGAAAGTGCATAAAAGGGTATAAAAACTGTATCTTGATTCTGCTCGGTCAATTTAAATGGCAGTTATATACTATTTAGTAGAACGATCTGAGCATATATTCGGAGCTTGTAACGCTTCCTTGCACAACAAACTATGCCAAATTTCGTAAAGGTATGTCGTCAATTTTTCTACACAAGGACTAGATTTTGATCGTTTTTTGATCAGTTTATAAGGAAGCTCCATCCTGTAGTGGTCTGATATCTGCATTTCCGACAAGTGAGCGACTTCTGCGGGACTAGTTCGCGTACATACAGAATAATAGAAAACGGTGCGACAGACCGGCGGACTTGTCTAAATTGACTTAGTAGGTCGAGCTGGGCATTCTATATATCTGATGAGTATATATATGTACTCTTTATAGGGTCTTTGACGTTTATTACAAACGTGGAAAACTCAATAGATCTTGTTCAGGGCATAAATTAAGTATGTATAATAGTAAAATCAACAGAATTTAATATTAACAAGAAAAAACGTTAACTCCACCGAAGCTAATATACCCTTCATGCATTTCTATTAGTGTTCAGGTTGTATGGAAGCTACACGCTATAGTAATCCGATCTGAACAATTTTTTCGGAGATTATATTATTACCTTAAGCAGTATCCATGTCAAATTTCGTGAAGATACCACCTCAAATGTGAAAGTTTTCCATACAAGAACTTGATTCTGATCGTTCAGTTTATATTGCAGCTATATGTTATAGTGGTCCGATTTCGGCAGTTCCGGCATTTATATATATACTTTATAGGGTCTCCGACGCTTCCTTCTGGGTGTTTCGAACTTCGTGACAAACTTAATATGCCCTGTTCATGGTATAATAAATAAATCACAACGTTTATCGAAATGAGAAACTTTAAAGTATCGAAAATTGTCGAAACTTTAAACGCCTAGCGTTGGCAGTTTACTAGCCCACCTAGTAAACTCACATATAAACCTGTGTGTGTGTATGTGCATTCCAAAGCTCGAATGAACCGCTACAAAACCGCTAATCCCCTTTAGGCATGATAATCACCCAACACCCAGTCAACGATGCACTCGTAGATCGATGCCCGCGGCAATAGTTTGGAGATATGACACTTTTGTTGTCATTGCAAGTGAAACAACAACAACAATACTCGTTGTTTCGCAATGCACTACCGCAACTACAGTTGTGCTAAGACTGTTGTTGCTTTTATCGATATGCTCGTATGTAAGGGAGCTGAAGCGCATGGAACCGTACATTGAACTATTGTATGCAAACAAATGTTGTTGCTGGCCTCACAAACGAAATTGAAGCTGCACTCGGTCAAAGCGTGGGCAAGTGCCGAGCAGCTATCTTGATGTGCAACCCGCGATACTGTTACCGGTACTCCCCACTTTTTCACTACTGTGGCGTTGTAAATCCAGTCAGAGAAATATTAGCAGCGAGCAGTTAGCAGTCACTAGCCATTTATCGTGTTCTACGCGGTCATCCGATCCGAATGTTTGGTCGGTCATCCATCCACGTGGCTGTTTGTCTGTTCTTTTGCTTATCTTTCTCACCCTCCATATGCTGGTCTGGGAGTTTCTGCACCTACTAGTTAGAACATTCGATTATTTGTCGACATTGAGAGTTTGTTAGGTTGTCGTGCCATAAAATAGCAACAACAACAATATTATCGTTAGCAATAACAACTACCCTTGCTCTGCCAGAAGAGCCAAAGCTAAAGGTGCAAAAGTTGAACTTTAAATGCAGTGCAGCATCTGTATGTGTGCCTACGTACCAATCTGTACCATACTTTGCATGTATGTATATATGTATATCGGGTTGCAGTGATGTGTTCTGATTTGGTTCGGCTTAGCTTCGACAGCATTTACGGTACTAGCCGATGGCTATGAACCATGCTGTTCCGAATCTTTGTAGCTCACGTTGTATGCAACGCTCAGATCATACATACTCGTACATATACAAATATAGTTACATATAGGTTTGCTGGTAGGAAGGGTTGCTGCTGCTGTTGCATGCTGACCATTCAAGTTTCAAAATTCGACTTTTCGCTTCGTTGCACTGTTGCAATGGCCGTTGGTATGCATCGCCAACAAAAAATCTCCAATGCACTATGCAACACAGGTAATTTGAGCTCTGTTGCATAAACATGAATCCATATGCATAGTTAATTGACCTCGGTATCAGGTCAGAGATGCTCGCAAATGAATTTAGATATATGCTTCGGAAAATTTTATTGAGTGACGAAAGTTTGTATCATGGGATCGGGAGTTCGTATATAGCAAAGTAAGAATGTTCCACACTCATCTATTGTAATATATTTAATGCAGGTATTAATAAAACCTGTAACTCAGACTGACAGTGAGTTAACTCAAAAGGTAGTGAAAAAAATAATCGGAGATGTCATAAGTGACAATGGTGCGGATTCGGCATAAGACTTGATTGAGTTTCATAGTGCGGGCTCAAATGCAATGACTAGAATACGGATACCGCTTCGTACAGAATCAGACTATAGGGAGTCAAAGATATGCCTGGAACTAACATTTTTAGGAGAGAATTGCAGTTTCAGTTTTCAGTTTCTCACGCGGTGTGCTTCGGAGTGTTGTACAGCTGGAAACCGATGTCCGAAACACCTACACCTAAATCTTCTACAAGGGGAACTAAATGAATACCCAGAATGTCAATGTAAGAGTCTGCTTTTATTCTACCAATTCTGGATAGTACACCCGGGATCATCTGCTCCTAGACGGTTTTGTCAGACCATATAACCTTTTTCCAACCATCAGAGTACCAATCCTTGTAACATTTTGAAATTGAGAGACCCAACTTTTATGTGCTTTTCTAACAGCAATGGTTTTAAGACTTCTTCTTCTTAATTGGCGTAGACACCGCTTACGCGATTATAGCCGAGTTAACAACCGCGCGCCAGTCGTTTCTTCTTTTCGCTACGTGGCGCCAATTGGATATTCCAAGCGAAGCCAGATCCTTCTCCACTTAGTCCTTCCAACGGAGTGGAGGTCTTCCTCTTCCTCTGCTTCCCCCGGCGGGTACTGCGTCGAATACTTTCAGAGCTGGAGTGTTTTCATCCATCCGGACAACATGACCTAGCCAGCATAGCCGCTGTCTTTTAATTCGCTGAACTATGTCAATGTCGTCGTATATCTCGTACAGCTCATCGTTCCATCGAATGCGATATTCGCCGTGGCCAACGCGCAAAGGACCATACATCTTTCGCAGAATTTTTCTCTAGAAAACTCGCAACGTCGACTCATCAGATGTTGTCATCGTCCAAGCCTCTGCACCATATAACAGGACGGGTATTATGAGTGACTTATAGAGTTTGGTTTTTGTTCGTCGAGAGAGGACTTTGCTTCTCAATTGCCTACTTAGTCCGAAGTAGCATCTATTGGCAAGAGTTATCCTGCGTTGGATTTCTAGGCTGAGGTTTTAAGACTAGCTCTTCTGAAAATCCTCGGAACTGTTTCCGCAAAAACTGTCACCTGGATCTTTCTTCTATACTCAGGTTTACTTGCTGACGGTAACTAGATATGAAAGTGTTTGCCTTATTTTGTTTACAACAACTACGAAAACCATGCATTTGCTGCTCTTTAAAATATTTTGCTAAAAATCAAACTTTAATGCTAAACATAGGAAAACGTGTAAGTATGTATGTATTTGCAGCTACATATATAACGGGTAAATAATTTAATTAAGCATAATGAAATGAGCTTCTGTACCTATTTTTTACCGATTTTGTGTAACCTTTGACAGCAAATTAAAAAAAATGGATTAAGAAAGTTGTCGCTGAAAAGAAATCCATTAAAAGTGTAATTAGCGCTATCCGAAAAAGCCCCAGAAAGGCATGAACTCAAATGGAAACTATGTATATATGTATAATTCTGAATTTGATTACCGCGTTATTGATTAGCTGTCAACGTTTTCTGACAGTTTACGATAACAGGACAGCGAAAAGTTACAGGATTCGATTGTTTGTGTGCAAATAAACAATTTATCTTTCACTGACGGACATTAGTTTTTTCGTGTTGACAGCTATTTATTTTTGGTATAGGTGGGAAAATTTAGAAGAAAAGCCTCCCTTACATAAACAGTTGTTTTAGTTTCTTTTAAGGAGTTGAGAGAGGTGTGGATGAAAATAAATTAATTAACCATTTTCGTTATCAGATAAGCCTTACTGACGTTAACTGAATATAAATTGTATGAAGTTGGTTTAACGCCATGCCCACTTAAACTCATAAAAGTATTTTATTAAAAAAAAAATCAAAACAAAATACTATTTTTTACCAAAAATTTTGTATTCTTTTAGATTCTCTCTTTCTATATCAAAGTTAGATTACATACCATTTAGTTTTAAATTTGTGATAATACCTTTTCTGATAATTTTGGTAAAACAACCAGAATAATTGAATAACAAAAACGTTTTAGAGATTTTTTGTGTAACGGTTATCTCAAAGCATTGGTAAGTTCAAGAAACCTGATGTTTCAATGATGTGAGATCATAAGTGGTAGATGAGTGCAAAGACTTAAGTTTGGTATGTCGGTGTCGCTTCTGGATAGGTAATAATTCAACCTGCTTTAGTATCCAGAAGGAAGATGCGCGATCTAGAACAGCGTGGCAACTCGATCGATGATATAGTAATCGCTGTCAGGTGTTCAAGTTTCATTCAAAAAACGAAATTTGTCGAAATTTGCCCTGGATGACTTCAAAGAGATAAGTACGTTGATTTGGAAGTTAGACCGGCAATAATAGGTGCCTTTCTTTTGTATCAGTACTCCCATATGTCTAGCTTCGAGAACCACTCCCTAGCAGAGTAAAGCCGCTCTTAAAGTCATTTCCGAAGGAGATTGGAATTTAAGTTATAAAGGAGCTCAATTGTTATGGAACTATGCATGCAAAACGGTTTAAGGTTCCATTCAAGCATACCACAAATTCCAAAATCTTCGATAAATATATAGAATGGCTTTATGCCTTCGTTAAAATTAGTTTTGGGCAGCTGCTTTTAGAAGTAGTAGAAACATTTAGAGGTTTGGAAAAAGGGTCGAAATCGTCGATAAAAATTTATTTATATGCCGCTTTATTTTTTTATTTACTAAACTATTGATATCTAAATATGCACATACATACATCTCAAGTGTTATGAAAGCTTGCCGGATAGCGCTGACTCATTATGTATGTACATATGTATGTGCGTACGTGTGTTGACTTTTTGGCACTTTTCGCTCGAGCGCATCTTTTGCTTGACATTGTTCGGCCTGGTCGCCGATTCATCTTTTTCTGAGCGGGCCAACTTAGCATTTTTTGGATGGCAATAGCTGTTTGTGTTATTTTGGCATAAAGAGATATTAGTATGGTTGATAATGAACACGTATATAAATACAACATTACGAAAAACACACTGCATCACATGAGTGCCAGCATATGCAAGTATTGGTGTTCATGCAACATCACTGTCGCTTTCGCTTTTATTTGTATTTTTAGCCATTTTTGCTATTTTTTGTTAACTGCATAGTAGGCCTATTGTACATATGTATTTTGGTTATTTGCCAAAAACAACACTTGTTTCATATTTTAATGGAATTTTAAGCCACAAAACAAAATTTTAACATTATTTTTCTGATTTATTGAAATTGGTCTAAGGTCTTTATGAGAGTCTAAAAATGTGGATGTGATCAATAGAGGATTTCGATTTGAGAATAAGAAAGCTCATCAGCAACATGTGAGTTCAGAATACTTGCCTCAAGAGAGTCGATTAGGTCATGCAAATCGTCGTGTTGACATCAGAGAGATAGCAGAATATGTCAACATCTCTTATGGATTGACTCAAAACAGTTTGGTTAATGTTTTTTGCTAAACAGAACCAAAGGACAGGAATCTTTTGCAATAACGACGCCATGTACAATTCGCGAAAGAGATGACCGACAGTACATTCAGCAAACACGTTACGTATTGCTGGTGACGAGAGTGGTTTTATGAATATGACGCCGAAACTGTCCAACAATTATTTCCTACCTATTAATGCTTTGTTGATCTGGCTATTTTCTTACTTCATTTGGCAGAATCTACACAATTCTAGGGCTGTAAACTCCATTGCAACAGTAATTGATATACGATCAGCAGGACTTACATTTGACTGATTAAACGTTGTCATGATTGTATAGGTTAAAAAGGAGGATTTTACTGTCAGTCCGATTCAAAGTTGTTTGATATATACATATCAAATCCCCTCACATAAAGGTAAGTAAATTAGCATATTACTGGTATATTTCAATAATAATAGCGAATAGCGTACTCACGTATTAATTAAAGTTTAAGAATAACTAAGAGATGTTACAGTTTTAGACTAACTGTGTTCATCTTCACTGATTTGGAAAACAATTTAATTGCTCTTCGTATTTAAATAATATTAAAAACGTAAAAATAGATTAATATTTTTTATTTTGCCGCAAACATTTCAGTTGGACTAACTGCAGAATGCCATCTTGAGGCAGGATATTATATGTATTTATGTTTGTATGTACATAGGTATACATTGCAACCACACTGTGATATTTATTGGCTGTCATCTCTGCATAGTGTATAAAATGGCAATTAAATAAATACAATTTAAGCACTCAAATAGAACACCACATGTATGTTGTTATTGCAGTGATCAGCAAATATTGTTAAACAAATGCAATTACAAGCGGAATTGGTGAGCGCAAAACATTGCAATGTTGCAAATTTGTCATTGAAACGAAATATTATGAACAAACACATATTTGTATGTGGCTGTTGACAATATATCTAAACTGAAAACTTTAAACATGTACATATAGAGGAACAATCGAATTGTAACAATATTGTGCATAAATATGTCACCTGGTGTGCTTGTGTACCGTGTTTATGCACCCAGTGGACAAAAATATGCAAAATCAGGAAAATATTGTGGAGCGGAAAGACAACTAAAGCAAAAGCTACAAACATACGTTGGACAACAAGTGCCTATTTAGCAAAACTATGTTAATATGCAAGTACACTGAGTGTCAAAAGGAGGTTCACACTTTACTTTTTTAATATTAAATATGTTTAAACTAACACTACTTTCAATAATACATTTTTAAATGTAAATATAATGTTACTTTTTTTTAAGACTACTATGCTATACAATCGATGTTAGAGAGCACCTCAAAATATTTTTGGTAGAATTGTGTTCTGGCTATTCTAGTCGTTCCAACTACGAAATGTCAAAACCGATCAGTCAACTATCAAACTCACATACCCTACAAGAGCGTTGCGCATATTTTTATCACTGATTTAAATGATAACCAAAGGTCAAGTCGTCCAGAGGCTAGTAATAATGCTCAAATGGTCGAAAAAGCCCATAAAATTATTATTATCGATACAAATTTTTGAACGAGTGATGGCACAGTGATTCAATATGAGAAGAATAACATTTGGAGAATGTTAGCCGAATATTTAGGTAAAAAAGGAGTCTGTGTGGTTTTGTTCTACATAATGGCATAAATGAAGACCAAAGAAGTGAACGAGTATAGCAGCATATTGTTCCATTTCTCTTTTATTATTCTTAGATTACTCTACACATTCACAGCATTTTTTGATTCACATACTTCCAAGTTTTTGCAAAGTAATTTAAACTTTACGGAACTTTCAGTTGTCGCTTAGTTTCCATATATTATACTCATATGCTTACATGCACTAATATTATTATTATAAATAATTTATGTTGTTATATGCCAATAAATTTACATAACCTTAAATAAATAATACTTACTATGACAATAAACAAAACATATGAAACCGGCTGATAGCTGATATGCATAAAATCATAAAAAAATAAAATAAAAAGTTCAACGGCAGCAAATAATACGCCACGCTCACTTTCATGATCAATACCGATTGGGCTGTCAAATCGATTTGACATATTGACGCAACACTGACTCATTGTCAACGTGCGACCCGCGCGCCGAGACTGGCGCAAATATCGCACTGACATATTGGGAGCACACGACATGTTGCAACGTTGCAGCGTGGCATTGCAAAATTGAATTTCCACAAGCGAGTGCTTGCCGCCGACGTGTCACGGTCGTTAGGCAATAAAATGCAAATTGACGCAGCGCACATGGTTAAGTGCCCCATTGTGGAAATCAAAAATCCAAAGGAAAGTTCAATAAATCGTTGTTGGTGGCAGTGTGATGCCGTTGAGTGCACGGAAAGCCAGCTGTCGTTGACATTATGCCACTTTACATTAGACTAAGGTGTCAAATTCGCGTTATGCGAGCTTGTTGTTGCTTGGAACAATGTCAAAAGCGCTTGCCATACTACGGCACCAGCAACCGCCTTTTACAGAGGCGCACTCGTTATGCCGAAGCGCAGTAGGCTTAAGTAGCGTTGCATGCATCTAATTAGCACCGTTTTTCCAGGCTGGGTTTACTGACTAATGCGCTCAAGTGACAACTACATATATTTAAAGGTATTTATGCGTGCTCGCTCATACATATGACATATATTCCACTTGCGTATAGTATGTTTCGCGCAGTGAAGTCAAAAGTTTATGAATTCTCTTTATAGTCACCGCTGAACATAGCTATCGTTTTATGCCATACTGTTGCAAGACTGTTTGTGCCATTTTTTGTTAGTGATCATGCATTAGGTTATGTCATTAAGTTCAAACATTTTGCAACACTTCAGTTAAAAGCAAAAAAATAGTTAACTTCGTTTTCATCGAAGCCATAATATCTTTCAAAGGTGCTTTTTTTATAGTATAAAAATAAAATATTTATTTGTGGTAATTTAATAAAATTCGGAGAGTTATAATATGTCATGACGGAAAAAATTACAAAAAATCGGGTCAAAGAACCTCTAGCTCCCAAATACACAACATAGCGATTTCAAACATCTGTTTGGCTTTATACCGAATATTCCGGCCAAAATGAAGATAAGTATTTTATAAAAATTAAGTTAGCGTTATATTATGGCTATATTCCAGTTTATACCGAAAAGGAATAAAATCGTTTCATAATTTATATCAGGCTCAATGTACTACATATTTTCTTTACTCTAATGGACTATATGCCCAATATATCAGTCAATGTGCGAGGTATTTTATAAAAATTGTATGGATATATTTCTCTGCCATATTTTAGTTTAATTGGCTAGCTAAAATCACTGGAGCCTTTCTTTAGATATGTGCAAATTTTATTTTATTATTTATTTAAATGAAACACCTTCATTGAAGGGCTCAGTTATACAATGTTATGTATGTACATACATACAAGGCAGTAAGTGCAGACATTTCAATGTATAAGCTAATATTTTACAGCTATTAGATGCCATTAGCTGCCCCACAGATATTTTCAAAAAACCACCCCATGCAAATGTATGTATATATAGTATATTATATTTTATTGGGCTTGGCGCGTGGAAAGTTGATGCTTTTAGTAGCCAACTTTATTAGAAATATATTAAAAGTTAATTTCTGCCATTAGCGATATTTAATGTTTTGTTATTTTGAAGGCGCAAATACATATATATATGCAATTAATTTAATTATTTATAATTGTTTCTTATAAAAGCATCAACTTTCCACGCACCAAGCCCAATGAACCACAGCAGTGGCCTCAAACGCTATACCACACATACTCTTCGGGCTTCAGCCATTTGCTGGTGTCAGATAATTTCTTTGATTTTTACTTAATGCCTTTTATATATATGTTTATATATAGCGAAATAAATTTTAATTAAATTATGTGTGGCTTCAGTTAATTAAGCTATTAAAACATTCATTTTACAGAAAGACGGCACACAAGAATGTGTGAATGTGTTGGAAAGTTGTGTCAGTGCCGCTTGATCTCCTCCATATCAGTTAATTGTGATAGCCGCCTTTCACATAATTTTTAGGTCAAATTCGATACACACACATTCAGATACACACATACATGTGAACACACGTTGGCTCTATCGTGCTAAGAAAGCGTTTAGCGCTCCATTGAATTTTGAACGCTTTGAAGTTCTCTTATCAGAAAGTGCATTGGAGCGTTTGAACACACGCATCCGGCGCCTTAAAGCATTACAATGAATGATTTCACAATTCGGGGTATTGAGTTATTTGGGAATTTTTGGTGTCAGTTTTATTTGTCTCAAGTAAAATTATCACTTAACTATTGTTATCAGTGCGCAGCTAAGTTTGCCATACACATGTATGTATATTTGAAGATGTTTAAAAGTGATAGTGTTCTATTTCCTTGGAACATGAATGTAGGAATTTGAGTTAATTGGAATAAAATATTTTTTTGTGATTAAATTATCACAAATTTATTGGTGGGGTACAGGGTATAGTAAGTTCACTACGTTTGTAACATTCATATATGTCGATTGACACTGTCTGCAAATGGTATATGCGTCATTCTTTCCAAGAAGCTGCACATTTTTTGGAACAGCCGATATCGATTCCATGTTATACACTGAATGATCAAACCAAGTTATTATATGGAAGTTTTTACTTTTTAAAGGATATTATAGGTTAGGTGCAACCAAAGTTAAAGTGTTTTCTTATTAAATTCAGACTTTTAACTACTTATTTATATTAAGAAGACTATAAGCTGAAAAAATTAAAAAATCTTGCTTATTTTGAGAGTAAACTTAACCAACATCTGTATCTTTGTTTATGGCGCATAACTAAATTTTGAATATAAAAAACTTTTTGGTTTTGGAACTGCATGATGTAAACATCATTATAACAGGTAATCATTAAATTTGCTTGCCGCTAATTTCAGCCGAAATCTACAAGTTCCAAAAATCTATTTGCCTCGTCCCATTCATTTGATAGGAATTCGAGGTAAATACTCAGAAATACTCAGTTTATATTTCCGCCTCGTAAATAAAACTTTGATTTATGTCTTTTAATTATATAGCTGAATAAAGTTTTTTGAATATACCTCCAAAAATTGGCTAAAACTATAATTTAACAGCTAAAACTTTCAACAAAACCATTAAACTATGTTGCAAGTAGTAATTAGAAAGGCATGCGTTGTTTATTCATTTATACATATGTACATGTTTATGTATATCTATATGTATGTGAATATACATATGTATGTTTATATATAATTTCATTCACAACTATTCCGCACATTTTAAGGCACCTATTCGCTATCTTCTTAGTACGCATATTAATTTGCTATTCGACGACAGCAACACTTCACTCACTTCACACCACGTCTGTTAATTAACCGTTGTTGCAGTTGATTAACTATAATTACCATTAAGATACATAAAGGCGATGTTGACGGAGCGTATGATTAAAATACTCAACACTGCAGACTTGACATACAAGCTTAGATACATACGAAGTTTGACAATTAAGTAATGAGACAGATTTTATTACCGCGCTTGTGCTAAACCAGTGACCTTGAATTTCCCTTTCACTTTTTCCGGCATCCCTCCCCTCTCCATTGATATATGCAACATCCCTCTAGCTTATTAAGTTCGCCTGTTGCGTCAAGTTGAGTAGACGTGCGTTTGTAGTGCTCGTCACGAAAATGGAAGAACGAAATCAAGAGCAACGCGTCGTGATAAAATTTTGCGCCAGATTGGGCGAAACAGCTTCGGTAACGTACGCTAAAATTGTAAGAGTGTATGGTGATAGTGCCCTTAGTCGTGCCCAGGTGTTTCGATGGCACAAACAAAACAATGGTTGTCTCCGCACGCCCCCCGCCTGAAAAAAGCTCGCATGAGCAAGTCGAAGGTGAAAACGATGATTATTGCCTTTTCTGATAGCTGTGGACTCGTGAACAAAGAATTCGTTCCACCGGGGAAAACTGTGAATCAAGTTTACTAATGCCAAGTACTCGAAAGATTGCGAAAACGAGTCAACAGGGTGCGCCCAGACATCGCTCGTAACTGGATCCTTCATCACGACAACGCGCCGTGCCACACCGCCCTCAGCGTGTCCCAGTATTTGGCCTCTAAAGGGATCGCCGTGTTGCAACAGCCGCCTTATTCGCCCGACATGTCACCCTGTGACTTTTTTGTTTCCTAAAACAAAATCTGTGGTCAAAGGAACCCATTTTGAGTCGATTACGGACATCCAGGCGGCCGTGACGAGGGTACTCGCGGACATCCCAGTCGAAGCGTTCCAGAAATGTTGCGAAGCATGGAAAACGCGCTGGAATCGCTGTATAGCTGCTCAAGGGGACTACTTTGAAGGGGATGGCAGAGTTTTAGAATAATTTTCAAATATACGGTTCTTATGGAATCAGTACTTCTTTTATGTATAGTGTTGTTGTTTTATGTATCTATGCAAACATATTTATTCACTTTTAAACTATTTACAAATTACTCACAATGTTGTTGGTAACAGCGCTAATGAATGCCAATTAGTAACAGTAATATCAGCATAGCAGATTTTGTTGTTTTTGACTACAAGTCTACCGCCAACTGATCGATCGACTAGAACAAATGAGAAAGCTGATCGCTGATTGATTCACGCGACTACGAAAGCACGGCCAAAAGTGAACGGTGTATAAGTAACAAAAACAAAAAATAAAAAAAGATTACAACAACAAAAACTAAGTTGTGAATATTAAGAAACTTTAGTGAGTGCAAGATACTGTCTGAGTCTAAAGTCTAAACACTAGACTTTCCCGAGAGGTTGGGCAAAGAGGGGCAGACCGTCGGCGTTAGTTGAAATGGTTGGTGAAAACGTGTGCTTGGTGTAGTTAATTGCATTTGTTTAGCGGTTAAGCAGCTAACTCCCGACAGTAAAGAATAACAACAACAACAACACAACTATTGCAGGACTCAATTTCATTAACAGCTATTTTCGTAGTAACAATAATGGTGATAGTGATTACAACGACAAAATATAAATATATTAACAACAACAACCCACTTTTATTCAGTATATGACACACCTTTCCTTAACTGTCATAATGGTTGTTTAATAAATGGTCACTACCTGAATTAGGGCAACGTTGTCTTTTCCAGCACCAAGTGTCTCGTGGGGACAAGTCGAAGTGAGTTCAGCTTGGAAATATACAATTATGTATACAATACATACCTGTACATATTTATATATTTAAGTCGATATTTGTTGCTTTCAAGTAAATTTACATTTTCATCGCACTTGTTGGTGCTGTCAGTTGTTGTTATATGTATAAAAGTTGTTATATGAATAATTGACCATTTATGACAGCGTTTAGTTGTTATCGCTGAAATCCGCATGTAAATGACAGACTTTATTAAAATGGAGGTGTGATTGGGGCGGCGACTTTTTGAACACATTGTCGAAGTTGATAGTTTTAACGTGCCTTTGGAAAGACTGAAAGTATGACAGACTTATGACACTTGTTATGGCAAATGACAAGGGTTTATAGAGTATATTTTATTGACAGACGCAAGAAAGTCACCGTGTTAATGTTGGGAATGTATAGATTTATATGTTGATGAAATTAATAAGAAGCCATAAATTTACAGACAATTTTTGAAAATCAGAGCATTGTCTGAGTAATATCCAAACATACGAAGTCATAGGTGTCGGCTTAACAGTAAAAAAAAAATAGAGAAAAAAACCGATATTACAAGAATTTCTTCCTGCTCTTGTATTTGAAATAACTTGTAAAGTGTTATCAAACACTATATTATTTTTTTTTTTACAGTAGCAGAAATACTTCAACGCAATTGACGTTTTTCGATGTGAGGTTTGACGATTTTTATTAAAACCTAATAGATGTAAAAATTGTTATATCCGACAAACAATTGTCAACATCTTTTTCTAAAAATTTTCATTGTAGTAGATCGAAATGAAATGCCGTCTTAAATTACTTATGATACTAAAAGGAAGTAAATGTTTTCAGGAAATATTTAAAATGCTTAAATATGTTCTTTGACTTACATATGTACCCTGTATTATTCAAAAAGACACAACTCAATTTTTCCCATGAAAAATACTATCCTATGTTCAATAGTTTTGAACCCACATCTTCAAAGAAATATAAGCTTCAATCAGCTCAGCCTTACCTGAAATGAGAAAAAATAAAGAAGTTATTATAATTTTATTTTTATTTTGTTTATTAATATAATGCCTGAAATAATTTCTAATAATTAATTATTAATTAATGTCTTAAAGTAAAGTAATGTATATTGGGGATCATTACTGCTTCACAATAAAAGCATTAGTAAAACAATTACCTAAAGCACTGAAAATTTCCTACTTTCTTTCCAACGACTTTAAGATTGAGAAGTATTACTTGTTTTATATTTTGTGTTCTTTTAAGTACTTCTGACAATCAAAAGGCTTAGTTCGTAACGTCATGAAAGAGATAACGAATTTATTTAAAAATATTATTTAAGAATTTAGAAGTTCACTTTGTTGATGACAGTCCTATACTTTATCAGTTTTGATATCATTTATTTTAGCTGGTGGTATTTGATTGAGGTACATTGATTGATGAAAATTTCCGGCGGTGCCTTAAAAAGGCTCACGTCTCATTGTTTTATGAAAAAGAGTCTATTAAGATCAGACTATTATTAATAAGAGTCCCATATAAAATTCTTTCTGAAACAAAATCTAACGTCAAACCTTTTTCGACGGACGTTCGGATACTTAACTGTCGTAAACAACCACGTTAGTATCAGGAGAGGTATAAGAATCGCGACCACTCGCCTGAAGATAATTTATAGAGAAAAGTGTTGAACTAAATAAACTTTAAGGATAATAACTATATACCGCACTGGAAAGACACTGATAGACACTTAATATTCTGAATAGTTATATATTCCAAACTTTTTGAGTTTATAGATATTTATACAGCGGTTAATGTATAATATTCAATACCTTTTTGAGATTAAAGAATATTTTTAAGAGCAAATTTGTGCCAGAAAGGTTTATATAAAATATAAAAAGAATATATATAAAATGGTGATTTTTTGAAATTATTGTATGGGGAACCCCCCAGGGAAGTTCCAGGGGGTGTGCCGCTGGCATGGGTAGATCGGCCGTCCAAAGTTAGTGGGGGTCGGTCATACATTTGGACTCGATTGGAGCACTCTAAATGGGTCAAAGTGGGATTTTTCAAAATTTGCCCCTACCCAAAAGTTCGACCCAAATTGGGGGACATCAAAATTCGTTTTAGAGGTATGGTTCCTTCGGCAAAGTTTCTTATTTTGATCCCTAGAATACGATTTTCACAGAGCAATGAGCGATTTTTAAATCGACCCGCCCTAATAGAGACCCATATATTTGTATATGCTAGAGTTTCTGTTATTTCCCAAGTTGAATTTTTAGCATTTCTCATGCATATAATATGGTGGTAACTTGGAGGTGTACGCCACGTCGTATGAGTAACACAGAATTCAACGGCTGATGCAAAAAGTATATTAGCATTTGTCATTCTTTATAAATAAATTTAACTGCGATTTAATTAAAATTTAACACCATTATATTAAAGTTGAATTTACAATGATCGAGCTGTAACTAAATTTTTATTTTTGAAAGGCAATACGCCTTCACAAATCAAAGATGAGTTGGACTCTGTGTATGGTGACTCTGCACCATCGTTTACCACCGTAAAATTTTGGGCAGCTGAATTTAAACGTGGTCGCAGGAGCTTGGAAGATGATGAACGTCCTGGGCGTCCAAAAACTGTAACCACTAACGATAACATCGCTAAAGTTCATCAATTGGTACTAGACGACCGCCAGATTAAAGTTAGGGAAATAGCTGAGATTATGAAGATGTCAAAGGAAACTGTTTGTCACATATTAAACCAAGATTTGGGCATGAGAAAGCTGTCCGCGCGTTGGGTGCCGCGTTTGCTTACGCTAGACCACAAACGTGCGCGCATGAACATTTCCAGCGCTCTGTTGGCTCAGTTTCGAGGCAATAAGACCGAGTTTTGGCGCCGATTGATAACTGTAGACGAAACTTGGATTCATCATTATACGCCTGAAACAAAAAAACCAATCTAAACAGTGGATTGAAAAGGGGGAACCAGCCCCAAAAAAACCTAAAGCTGTGTATTCGGCTGGGAAAGTGATGGCGAGTGTTTTTTGGGACAGCCATGGAATTATTTTTATCGACTATCTTGAAAAAGGAAAAACTATAACAGGAGCATACTACGCATCATTATTGGACAAGCTAAAGGAAGAAATTTCGAAAAATCGGCCACATTTGCAAAAAAAGAAAGTCTTGTTCCACCAAGACAAGGCACCATCTCACACCTCAACAGTCGCCATGGCGAAAATCCACGAATTGCGGTTCGAACTGCTTGACCATCCACCTTATTCACCGGATCTAGCACCAAGCGACTTTTTTTTGCTTCCTCAACTTAAAACTGCGCTCGGCGGCCAGAGATTTTCATCAAATGAGGAGGCAATCTCTTTCGTGAACTCGTATTTTGCAGACAAAGACGGCAAGTAGTGGAGTAGTGGAGAGCTTGGCACGTGTTGGAGAGAATATCATCATACGCATGCACTTAGTACACACGAATGGATGAAAGTAGGATAACTTGGAAAGTGCAGTTAAACTGAGGAAATCAATGTGAAGCAATGGTGAATACATTCAAGCAAATACATGGTTTGGATCAGAACTTCAAAACGGTCATATAATAGATATACATTATATTATATATAAATATATATATATATATTTATTTATTCATATATCAATGCAAATGCCAAGGTCGTAGCTTTGTTCACTATTGGCCTTTTGTCGGTGGGTCGCTGATACATTCAATGAGTGAAAAACACGACTGCTGAGCAGGGTAGTGACCACGAGCACTTGAATGTTCGTCTGCTTGAAGGTCTACTATGAAATATTGGCAACGCAATTTGCTTTCGTATTTGCCGCATTTTTGTTATGGTTGTTGTGCTTGTGCACAGACTTTACGACGACCAGCCGGATAGTGTAGGTGAGCAAATATGCACATGCATACATGCCCTGAAAGAAATTTTTATCCTAATACAAATAAATTGTTCGAATTCATAAAAACTATTTATAATCAGTCATATCTTTTCACTAAATATAAAAACTAAGACTTAAATATAACTATAGATCGTCAAGAAAAACTAGTTTTTGATAAGAGAGAAATTTATATCGATTTTTAGATTAATCTCGTTGTGAATTATTAAATCGGCAAGTTCAAAGTACAAAGGTAGCACCAAGAAATGAAACAAATTCAATCCATTAGATTTTTTTTGCCATAACTCTCAACAAAAGTTAGCATTAACACTGCAATAATCGGATATTTTTCGAATAGGGAATGTATATCACACATACATAAATTAATAACTCAAGTCTGGAATTCAATCAAAGGAATTTGAGAACAGCTTAACCAAAAAATTGTATTGAAGGAAAAATCAAAATCAGTATCATAAATTGTTGGATCAAGCTACTAGAGAAATTATGAGTTGGTGTCATAAAGAAATTTCAATAAATTTATTGGTGACCGGTCCACACTTTTGAGAATTATAATTGCTTTTTTCTTGTATACAACTTGGTGTTATGGAGGATGGAGTCATGTGTAGAAGTGTAGAAGTTCACGCAAGTGAGGAAAGTTCTCTGATCGCCATTCACTTGGGAGTGCCAGAAACGATTCTTTTACATATGGCTCAAGCAGCTCACGACTTCCGGTCTTTGAGTATCCTCTGGGTAGCCTAAGAACATCCGTTTGAAGGCGAGCCAAAGTGAGAAGGCGAAATATCCCCTGCATAGGGTTGTGCGCTGGGTTTGGGACCCGCCACGTAAAAAAACACCCCCAATGAAAAGGAACAACAAGCCTCGGATGAGTGACCCCCCTTTTGATGACGACCATGGCAAACGAAATAAGGACTATGATTTGAGGGCATGCACCTGGAATGTCCGGTCCCTTAATTGGGAAGGTGCCACTGCCCAGCTGGTAGATGTCCTCGTAAAGATAAAGGCTGACATCACCGCCGTCCAAGAAATGCGATGGACGGGACAAGGACAGAGACAAGTTGGTCCTTGTGACATTTACTACAGTGGCCATATAAAGGAGCGCAAGTTTGGTGTTGGATTCGTGGTGGGAGAGAGACTCCGTCGCCGAGTACTATCATTCACTGCGGTGAATGAACGTCTAGCCACAATCCGCATCAAAGCGAGGTTCTTCAACATATCGCTGATTTGCGCCCACGCCCCGACGGAAGAGAAGGACGATGTGACCAAAGATGCCTTTTATGAGTGCTTGGAGCGCACTTATGAGAGATGCCCCCGCCACGATGTCAAAATCGTGCTTGGCGACTTTAACGCCAGGGTGGGCAAAGAAGGTATCTTTGGCACTACGGTCGGTAAATTCAGCCTCCACGAGGAAACATCCCCAAATGGGTTGAGGCTGATCGACTTCGCCGGGGCCCGAAATATGGTTATCTGTAGTACTAGATTCCAGCATAAGAAGATACATCAAGCTACCTGGCTGTCTCCGGATCGAAAAACCACCAACCAGATCGATCATGTTGTGATAGACGGAAGACACGTCTCCAGTGTTTTAGATGTGCGTGCGCTCCGAGGTCCTAACATAGACTCGGACCACTATATTGTTGCAGCCAAAATTCGCACCCGCCTCTGTTCAGCAAAAAACGCACGCCAACAAACACAAGGAAGGTTCGACGTCGAGAAGCTGCAATCACAACAGACAGCCGAACGTTTTTCTACTCGGCTTGCACTCCTGCTCTCTGAGAGCACTCATCAACAATTCGGTATAAGGGAACTGTGGGACGGCATTTCAAACTCCTTACGTACAGCTGCAACGGAAACCATTGGTTTTCGGAAAGTGCAAAAGAACAGCTGGTACGACGAGGAGTGCCGTGTCGCAGCGGAGAGAAAACACGTGGGATGACGTGGGATTAGCCTCCTCAACATCGCATATAAGGTTCTATCGAGCGTATTGTGTGAAAGAGTAAAGCCCACCGTCAACGAACTGATTGGACCTTATCAGTGTGGCTTTAGACCTGGCAAATCAACAACCGACCAGATATTCACCATGCGCCAAATCTTGGAAAAGACCCGTGAAAGGAGAATCGACACACACCACCTCTTCGTCGATCTCAAAGCTGCTTTCGACAGCACGAAAAGGAGCTGCCTTTATGCCGCGATGTCTGAATTTGGTATCCCCGCAAAACTGATACGGCTGTGTAAACTGACGTTGAGCGGCACCAAAAGCTCCGTCAGGATCGGGAAGAACCTCTCCGAGCCGTTCGATACCAAACGAGGTTTCAGACAAGGCGACTCCCTATCGTGCGACTTTTTCAATCTGCTGCTGGAGAAAATAGTTCGAGCTGCAGAACTTAATCGAGCAGGTACAATCTTCTATAAGAGTGTACAGCTGCTGGCGTATGCCGATGATATTGATATCACCGGCCTCAACACCCGCGCCGTTAGTTCTGCTTTCTCCAGGCTGGACAAGGAAGCAAAACGAATGGGTCTGGCAGTGAACGAGGGCAAGACGAAATATCTCCTGTCATCAAAGAAACAGTCGTCGCACTCGCGACTTGGCACTCACGTCACTGTTGACAGTCATAACTTTGAAGTTGTAGATAATTTCGTCTATCTTGGAACCAGCGTAAACACCACCTACAATGTCAGCCTAGAAATCCAACGCAGGATAACTCTTGCCAACAGGTGCTACTTCGGACTGAGTAGGCAATTGAGAAGCAAAGTCCTCTCTCGACAGACAAAAACCAAACTCTATAAGTCTCTCATAATTCCCGTCCTGCTATATGGTGCAGAGGCTTGGACGATGTCAACAGCGGATGAGTCGACGTTGCGAGTTTTCGAGAGAAAAATTCTGCGAAAGATTTATGGTCCTTTGCGCGTTGGCCACGGCGAATATCGCATTCGATGGAACGATGAGCTGTACGACATATACGACGACATTGACATAGTTCAGCGAATTAAAAGACAGCGGCTACGCTGGCTAGGTCATGTTGTCCGGATGGATGAAAACACTCCAGCTCTGAAAGTATTCGACGCAGTACCCGCCGGGGGAAGCAGAGGAAGAGGAAGACCTCCACTCCGTTGGAAGGACCAAGTGGAGAAGGACCTGGCTTCGCTTGGAATATCCAATTGGCGCCACGTAGCGAAAAAAAGAAACGACTGGCGCGCGGTTGTTAACTCGGCTATAATCGCGTAAGCGGTGTCTACGCCAATTAAGAAGAAGAAGAACTTGGTGTTATGATATTTCTGTTAGAAATAAAGTCGAATATAATTTCGGGGATCTACATCATTTTGGTTATAACTACGTAAACGAAATCTACGCCAGAAATGTGTAAACTCATCAATGAGCATAATTGGCAATTGCTCATAAAGCTCAAGTTTTTGACTGAAAAATACCAGCAAATTTTAAAATGCAATTAGATCTTGAAGACTTTTCTTGTATTTAATTCAGAAAATTAAAAAACGAAAAAAGGTGTTTATTCTCAAACTAAGCCATATTTTTTGTATTTTATGGAACTTATTTGCTTTATTGTATGATGATTTGTTAAGAATAAATTCATTTTTGGGACGAGCCATTTTTGTAAGACCTTGATCTTGGCCAGAAACATATCTTATTACATGCTAATAGTTGCACGAGTTCTAAAAAATACAAAATTTTTCTACAAGGCACTCATGTCTGAACAAAAAATAGACCAATAATTGGCATGACTGCAAGTGACGTGCCCATAATTATGATGATAACAACAACAATTACAATAGTGTACGCGACAGCGACAACACTTATAAAAACAACCATGACAGCGATGACAAATAAATCGGCGTCTGTTGTCTTGGTATTTGTTGAGTTCATGGTAGTAAAGATGGTGGCGGCCTTCTGGCAAGGCGAACAAGTTTTTCCTCATCTCATTCACACATACATGCAAGTATAATATAACTACAAACATGCCGAATACATCATATTTTTAATTTTTAATGTCTTTATGTTTCATGTTAAGATCGCAAGAAAGAAGCCGCAACAAATTGTATCAAAAACAACAGAATATCCTTTGCAACAATCTTTGTTGTTTCAAAGAGCTGAAATAGAAAATAATGATAATTTTTCAAAAATTATATAATTCAGTAAAATTGTAACTTTTGAATTGGAGATTCATTTCCTTATATAGGTTGTCAAAAAAGTATTGCGGTATTTTTATTGAATCAATTCGTGTGGCACCCATACATCGAGCTTCGTAGTGATTCCAAGCTTCTTCTAATGGTTTATAACGGTTTGATGACTACTATGCCGGCCTCTTTCGACCAATTCAGCGATTTTATCGCAATTTTCGATGACAGGCCTTCCGGAGCGTGGCGCATCTTCGACCACATCTACACCAGAACGAAAACGTTGAAACCATCGTTGTGCGGTGGAAATGGAAACTGTATCGGGTCCATAAACTGCACAAATTTTATTAGCGGCTTGAGATGCATTTTTGCCTTTATCGTAGTAGTACTGTAAAATATGCCGTATTTTCTCTTTATTTTGCTCCATGTTTGCGACGCTATAACTCACGAACGACTTAAAAGAAACGACAATCAATCAAACACGTGTTAGCGCGTGAAATAAAACGAGAACGACACGAATAAAACAAGAACTAACCGCAAGACTTTTTTGACAACCTATTATTTGTCTTGTAAGTAGAACATTTAAGTTTTAGTTTGTTTTTGTTTTGTTTTATATCGTTAAGTTCTCTGAATTTCTAAGAGGTAAGAAGAGCAGAACAACAATTGTAATTTTTACTTTGGTTGTATACTTGGTGTAAGGGAATCATCGAATTCATTCATGTTTACAACTAAAAAGGTGATGAAATAAAAACAATAAATAAGTAGTAGATAGTACTGCTGCAGCAGTCAAGTATTGATATGTCCCTTGTATCTGTATCTGTACAAAACCTTGCATCCGTATCTATCGCTTGGCACTGTGGCACCTCGCTTTCTGGTCTCCAAGGTGCTCTTTGGGCCACTGTGCGCTGATGTATTTCTGTATCGTGTAGTTATCGGCACTGTCAACAAATTTTCAACTTAAACTGCTTATGCCACAAATGCGCAAACACATAAGCATAAATAAGGCATCCCAAGGGGAAAAGAGGAAAAAACTCAAGCCGAGAAAATGCTTCCCAACATCCAGGCGCTACTTAATTTTATAGTGTTGACAAATGTACTGAACGCTTTGCTGCTACTTCTTCCTCTACTGTTTTCCATGTATTTTGGCCAAGCGTGGAGGACTAATGCCACTGACTCGCCGGTTGAGTGCTTTTAAGCTTGTTGTAGGATGTGTTTATGAATACTTTGGAATGTGTTTGCTTTTCCGTTTGTTGAAAACATTTTGTATTGTTATTGTTGTTTTCTTTCCTTGATAAAGAAATGCTAAGAATAGGTTGTCAAAAAAGTCTTGCGATATTTTTATTGAATTTTCAATTGTTCATAAAATTGGTTACAATAATGCGATTCAAGTCAAATATGCGCCGTTTTGTTCGATGTCGCGTTCCCAACGAGATGCCAACTTCATAATGCCCTTCTCATAGAAGCTCGCTTCCCTATTGGCAAGAAACTCGGAGAGCCAATTTTCACAGGACTCTCTTGTGGCCAACTTCAGACTACCAAGCGCGTTCGCCATGGACAGAAACAGGTGGTAATCACTTGGTGCGAGATCCGGACTATACGGTGGATGCAAAAGAACCTCCCATCTGAGCTCCCGGAGCTTCTGGCGCGTCACTAAAGATGTGTGTGGCCTGGCTTTGTCCTGATGGAAGACAATTCGGTCTCTGTTGATCAAAGATGGCCTCTCCTGCATGAGTGCTGCCTTCAAGCGGTCCAATTGTTGGCAGTACAGGTCCGAATTGAGTGTTTGGCTATAGGGGAGCAGCTCATAGTGGATTATTCCCTGCCAATCCCACCAAACACACAGAAGAACCTTCCTGGCCGTCAATCCAGGCTTGGCCACCGTCTGGGCCGCTTCACCGCTTTTTGACTATGACCGTTTGCGCCTTACGTTATCGCAAGTGACCCACTTTTCATCGCCAGTTACCATACGCTTCAAAAACGGGTCGATTTTGTTGCGATTCAGAAGCAATTCGCATGCGTCGATACGGTCAAAGATGTTTTTTTGCGTCAATTCGTGTGGCACCCATACCTCGATCTTCTTAGTGACTCTAAGCTTCTTCAAATGGCTTATAACGGTTTGATGACTAATGCCCAGCTCTTGACCAATGCTACGGCTGCTACTGTGCCGGTCTCTTTCGACCAATTCAGCGATTTTATCGCAATTTTCGACGACAGGCGTGGCGCATCTTCGACCACCTCTAAACCAGAACGAAAAGATTGAAGCCATCGTTGTGGGGTGGAAATGGAAACTGTATCGGGTTTATAAACTGCACAAATTTTATTGGCGGCTTGAGATGCATTTTCGCCTTTATCGTAGTAGTACTGTAAAATATGCCGTATTTTATCTTTATTTTGTTCCCAGTTTGTGACGCCATAACTCACGAACGACTTAAAAGAAACGGCAATCAATCAAACACGTGTTAGCGCGTGAAATGAGCTTTCCAAAGGTATAGCATAACCCGATGCGACGAATAAAACTAGAACTACAAGCTTTCAGCGCCAACTAACGAAAATACCGCAAGACTTTTTTGACAACCCAATATGTACAATTTCGTGGGGGTAGAAGTACAATATATCACTGGAGCAAAGTCGTCTGTGCATTGGTTGATTGAAGGCAAACAGTGCTCTTACAGAGCACAGATCGTGTAGTTATAAGCAAATAATTCAATGAAAGGCTTCAGAAGCACAATACTATACAAAGGTTTCATAAATGAAGTTGGGTTTCCAAACTGATAGAACGAAGACTTGAAGAAAACTGACCAGAAACGAAGAACGCAATTAAAGCGAAAGAAACAATAAGAAACAAGAATTTGATTAACATCAAATTTATTGTTGACTGCGAAAGTTCTTAAATTAAGCATTAAATTTCCTACATGGTGTGCACACTGCTCGAAATTTTTTCAAATTGTATCAAGCGCAACAGTAATTTAACAAGTACAAAATGTGGCAATTGGTTATCCAAGACGAGGTTTGAACTTAGCCACAATTCATTTGAGCGCGCACTCCAGACGCTGAATTTCATAGACAAATTTCTGTGCAATACAAAATAAGTCAGCACAACGTTGCAAATGCATTGGCACATTTGTCAGCGCCACATTTGCATTTCGGCGTTGCGTTATCGATTGAGTGGATAAAAAGGCCGAACTGGACCCAGATTTCAAGTGACAACGTCGCCGTCATTTGGGAACATTAAAATAATAAACTTTGTGGACTCGCACAAAAAAAAAATCATGCCTGTGCTCACTCATGCTACATGAGCACATAAAAGGTTTTTTCTCAAGAGTCGAAAATCTGGCAACTCAATGGTGATAAATTGTAAATTGAATAATAGTCTGAGCAACACATGCAACAAATTGGGCTCACAAATGCGAATGCTTATCGTTGGCTGATTGCAAGTCGCTTTAAATTGCCACCGCGTGTATGTGATCTTTTGTGGTAGCATGTGAAGAGCTTCGTCAGCTAGTCACTCGACCGAGCTTGTTAAGTTGGGCTTAAGCTTCTCAAGAAATTTAATAAATAGTTTGTTTGCCATTATTCAATTACAGTTGGCAATTGAGCGGTCTACTACAAAATATATAAATATTTAAATGTGCATATGCATGAGGTTGTACAAAGACAGCTTGCAACAATAGTGTGCAAAAAAGACAAAATTCATATCGTAATGTTCTTATGTGTAAATGCCAATAGAGTGAAGCATAAAACATAAATATAAATGCTTGGAATATAAAATATGGGCTGCTAAACTAAGAATATTGAAAAAGTGGGTATTGAGTTTAGAGGATTATGTTCAAATATAATACTTCTTCGAAGATCCCAAACTTTACACTTTGTTTTTGTTGGCATTTGTACTACTATTAGTTTTTAAGAAAGCGCCATGTCTGCGGTCAATTCACTAAGTCCCGATATCTTAAAGAGATCTACTACCTCGATTATTGAATGTAATAAAAAATATTAGTAGTAAAAAATTCGTTTATTATAACTAAGCCATAAAAGAGTAAATTAAAGAAAATCCCGAAATTTTTCGGTATCGATCCCGAAAATTTTTTCTTCGGGATTTTGAATCTTAAAACATGCTAGGTAGAAAAATTATCGAATAGTCTATGTTTCTACGACAAACAATGAATAAGTTAACCAATGAATGCAGCAGTTGCCATTATAAATGACCTAATCGAGTGCCAAATTGCGAAGATCGCTTGGCTGCGATTTAATTGTGCAAAAATATGCGAACATTTAAGATTGCGGAAAATTGCATTCAAACATTTGTAATTTTTTGTGTTTCAGTCGACTAATCATAAATAAATATATGAGTAGAAATTAATGTGCCATGTGGACAGGCAAGCGAGCCAGTTATAAATATACATACATGCATATATTTTCTACACATACATATGTATTTTTTTGCAAGTAAATATATGTATTTATTAATAATATTTGCACAATGCCGACTACATTGTCTTGAATAAATACAAAAGCAAGCACACGCCAAGCGGCAAATTTTTGGCTTTGGAGAAAAAGTGTATACATGCTACGTTTGAACATATGCTGTATAGTAACATTTAATTTAAAATGCGAGCATTAAGGAAATTTATTTTAGTGCAAATGCCATTTAAAAAGTCACAACTAGGTTTTGTCAAGTTTTGGGCGAAATGCCGCAGGCGCTAAACTGCAACTCACACGCAATTATACTAAGCAAATCCACGGCTTATATGTACTAATATATCTACATATGTATAGCATATACATAAATATGTGACTTGAGCTTTTTGGCATTGAGTGCAATGAGTCGCCGTTTCCATAAGCAGCCTAAATGGCCGGCGCATAAATCGTCACGCTAAGCCTAAATTGGCAATGCAGCTTAACAACGTTGCAGTGTGGCACGTAAAGTGTGGGGTGTTGGTTGCAACATCATGTGTTATGCCCTAAAGCGGTGAGCAAAGTGCGACGGCCAGTGCAAATGCTAAATTGTGAGCATATGTATGTATGTGTGTTTTTGTTGTTGCGCCGTCATGCCGCAAGCACTTTTCGTTGCCATTTCTGTTTGATTTTGATTTTCTATTTTCCTGTTTATCTCTGCCACTTTTATTTGGTCGTTCGCCTGTTGGTGCCTCAATGTGTGTCACTGATGTGTCCAATAAATTGTCACGCATTGTCAGCGTTTTGTGTGCCAATTCGCCGGCAAAGCAAACAACAAATATACTACTAATACCAACACAAACTCTACGCAAACACACACACTCACACATCCATGGATTTGGGTGGAAAAGTCAATGTATTTTTTGGGCATTTTGGTGTGCGCAGCACACGACAGATCAGCAGAGGGGTGAGCGCGCTTGTCGTTTGGCATTGCCGCTTATTGACATATCATACACACATAATACATAAGCCTATAGTTTAAGTCACGAGCGGTCTGGTTTTGTTGCAACGATTTGTTGCGAATTTACGGTTTAATGTTGCGTTTGTTGAAGCAATATTCAAATTTATTGCAAGCTGCAGTAGAAGGTTGTAAAATCATGTATGTATGTTTGTACATTTGCTGCAAGCGCGCTGTTAATATGAATTCAAATTAGCATTCATCGAGTTTCAACAACAAGGGGTTAATAGAAAAATGAATTGAATTTTTCCCACTAATAATAAATTTCTGCCAATATTAGAATGTGCCTATGGGTTGTTGACAAATTCCCTCTAGGAAAATTTGAGCAAAAATATTTCGAAAATTCTAAAGTGAGGTTATGTTATGCACATTGAAAAGAGAATTGCTTGTTTTCGTTGTTGTGGAATGGTAAAATCGTTCCAAAACATTTTTAGTTCGAAATTATGAATGGAGTCATATATAGAAATTCACGCAAGTGAGGAAAGTTGTCGATGTGTGATATGAAAATGCTCTAGGTAGTGGAAAAACATCCGCTTTAAGGCGAGCTAAAGAGAGAAGGTCAACCATTCCGCCCAAGGGTTGTGCACTGGCTCTGGGACGCGCCACGGATAGTAATTAGAAAAAATCACCAATTGACCTGATGAAACATGGTTCCAAATACTTCTTCTTAATCGAATAAGCGATCATGATGAGCCCAGGTTTTTAGAGGCGGGGGAGATTCCCCCCCCCCCCCACCCCCCCCACATCATGCCTCTTGGTAGTCAACTGTTCTACCAAGCAGACGTGCGGCATACAACAAAAGTGCTGTGCCGGTTTGCAAAGTTCCTACGCCGGCTGCAACGGATTAGAATTCGTGTGAAACTCAACTCAACTTCATTATTCGCATTTCAATTTCATTTGGCCGTCATTACTGCCGCTTGCACTCGATTTCTTGTTCTTCCATTTGCATATGCTGTACTTTATACCTTCACTTTTCAATGCAATTTCTCTGCACTCCTTTTATTCTTGACATAATTTTTTGAGATCTTCTTTCAGTTGAACAGTCGAAGCAGCACTTTACCGGGTACAGAGCTCTGGAGCTTCAGTGTTCTTTATTTGATTTTCTTGCGAATATTTTTTTGGTTCTGTTTTGCTCTCTCTTATCTTCATTTGTTTTTGATAATGCAAGTTTAGTCATTCAACCGAAAACTTGCACGCTTAAGCACACCTCTGATCGCTGTTATAAACTTAGCTCATTTTGGTCGCTTCCTTTTGTTGGCACATGCTGCCCTTTGAGGGCCAACCGTATGTGTGAAAATATTTTTAGATTCCCACGCTATAATGGCCGATTGGCGGCTGCCTAACAGGCTGCTCAGTTCTTAAATAATAAAGTATGAACAGTAAAACAGAATCGCTTGAAAACGCGTATTTGGTTTTCACATT
Organism: Bactrocera dorsalis; assembly: GCF_023373825.1. Lineage (NCBI taxonomy): Eukaryota > Metazoa > Arthropoda > Insecta > Diptera > Tephritidae > Bactrocera > Bactrocera dorsalis. The sequence goes on from NC_064307.1 coordinate 44,027,331, forward strand.
CTTCGTACAACCACAGTCACTTGAGGATTCGAGGGTTACTATTCACTATTTCTTAAAGCAGAGTTTCGAACCGCTTGGTTTTCCAAAATATAGCCAAGTACCAAAACTTCATATTGGGTATGAATCTCAGCGATATTGCAGGTTATGTTGGCACTTGGCTATTTTTGTTCAGTATTGTTTGGAATTTCATTATGGAAAGACTTACGACTGAACAACGTTTATAAATCGTACGCAAATTTTGTAAAGAATGTGTTTTGCGGGTTTCGCTCAACTTATGTTAAACATAATCGGTCTACTGAACTGACTATTTGCAAACCATTACCGACCTCGAGAGTCAGAATTATTATTGGATAATATTCTACTGAATAGACCACTTCCAGCACGCAGTAAAAAGAACACAGCAGTCATAGCTGATAGTGTCCAGGTTCGGCGCCGTTAGCAGCAACTCTAATTGACGTATGGAAAGACTTCACAAAATACAGCTTATGCGAGAACTGAAGTCGCGTGACATCTCTTCGCTCTATGAGCTCCTGAAAAGTTTCAAGGAGATCCGTCGTTTTCGAGCCAAACCTTGTTCAGTGATGAGCCACAAATGGGCTCAATGGTTATACCGTATAGATAGCGAGGAGATATTCAACAGCTGCCATTCCATCCAGAAAAAACAATGGCTGGTGTGATTTGTGAGCTGGTGAAATCATCGGTCTATAATCTATATATATAAAAATCAATGCCACTTTCTTTGTAAGATCATCACTCATAAACGGCTGAACCGATTTGGCTGATTTTTTTTTTGTTGTATTTGTTATTATAAGGAGAAGGTTCTTATGTAAGAAAAAATTACGAAAGTTGCCGGAAAGCCCCTAAAAACAGCCCTTTTCTTTTTCCCATACAAACGTTTTATTTTGTATATACATACATACATACATATGTACATATTTACATATGTAAGTAAAAATGATTGTTTGTTTGTTAGTAACGCTAACGCTCAAAAACGGCGGAACCAATCTTCATGAAATCAGAAGTTGTTCGCTGTGGATCTGGAAAGGGTTAGATATAAAAAAAAACATACATATACTATTCATAAGGAAAAGTCGAAAAATTGGAATTTTCCAAAAAGTGACTTTTCATACAATTCTTTTTTGTTTTGTTTTTCAATATTTTGATTTGTAAATTATTTGAATCGTTCAATTTCGGTCGCTTACTTTTTTATTCCGGAAAAATTATTGAAAATTATTCAGTGAAAACTTTATGTGTGTTTCAAACGAAGTGAAATTTGTTACGAAGCAACGAAGACATCGCGCTAATATCGATCGGCGTTCTTTTTGCCATCAACATATGGCAGCCCAAGAAACATGAACTGAAACTCCCAGGATGCGATGACATATGTGTGGAATTATGGATCGCTGTCAATCAGCAAGCGATCATCACGATAATACAGCAAGACTTTTCGAACAACAGCTACGGTGTTTGATGGACTTTGCGGACACCACAATCCCACTTGCAATAAATGCACGAAACACTATCCACGTGCTTTTCTTTCGGAACCGCAAACTGGAAATGATGGATATCCACTCTATCGTCGTAGCTCATCAGACGACAATGGCAGGACATTTACCATTCAACTTAGAGTAGTGAATATCGATGTCGACAACATATGGATCGTACCATATTCGCCACTATCGTCCAGTTCACATTCAAAACTCATGCCAATGTTTGATATTGTAGTTTGGTTAAATCGACTTTTCCGACAGTTGTGCGTTTCGCAGTTCATTTGGAGAATGGCTAAAGAGTGTTTTTCAACCCAGAGAATACAGTACAGCCAGCGGAAACAATTCCAACAACATTGACATTGACATTGACGAATTTTTTCTCAAATTGCGTCAGTGATTCGTTTGCGAGAACATTGCTCTATTCGGAAATGCCTTGATATTATATGTACATGGAATGCATCGTCGAATAGTTACACAGAAAGCAAGGCCAATCAGTAGATTGACATCCAGGTGTCTTATTAACTAATGCATTAGGACGAATTTACACAATCCACGCGAAAAACGACGATTGTTTCTACCTTCGGTTGCTATTGATTAATGTACGTGGTTCAACTTTATTTGAGTCATTGCTTACTGTGAATGGTTCGATGTGTGCAAGTTTTGGAGAAGTAAGCCAGCAATTACAAATACTGGAACACGTTAATCACAGGAATGAAAATGAAGTTCGCATACTTTTCGATATAAGCATCGACATGGTCAAAGACATTTTACATTGTCTTCGCTAAAAAATGGAAATGGTTCAATTTCGGTTGATACTTCGATATCAATTCCATCTTCCCTTTATCAATTCACGAAAGATGAACTCATCACAAATGTTCGGACATTGGCCAAATTATCGTAACTACGATTCCTTAAGAGCACGCGCAATGTTAGCTGCCAAAAATACCGATGCTGTTGACTTCAACTGGAAGATTCAAAGTCAAATTCCGGGAGACTTGCGCTCATACAAATCGATTGATCGTCTTGACTATGAAGACGACGCCGTGAATTATCCAGTGGTATTCCTAAATTCTTTGGACAGGCTTGGTATGCCACCGCATCATTTGCGTCTCAAAGTAGGATCCGTCGTTATTATGTTTCCCATTTTCATGCGCCGAAACTGTGTAATAGAACCCGACTGATTGTGACGCACCTATCAAATACAAGGGGACAGAATGCTTGATCCTGCGAATTCCTTTGAGTTCTAACGATTTCCCATTTCAGTTCAAACGTACTCAGTTTCCAGGTAAATTGCATTTGAAATGACAATCAACAGGACACAAGGATAGTAGCTAGAAGAGTGTGGGATAAATCTGGAAATGTGTTTTTTCACACGGCCCGATATACGTGGCGTGTTCACGAGTTCGAAACCCGATTGCTAATACCTTCGGTTGCTATTGATAAATGTACGTGGTTCAATTTCATTTAAGTCATTGCACACTGTGAATGGTAGAGTGTGTAACTTTTTGAGAAGCTTGCAAGCAATTACAATTGCTGGAACATGATAATAAATGTAATCAAACAATGGACGATTCGATAACTACTTCGCATACCACTGAAGTTCGCACACTTTTCGCGATGGTCATTTCGACATATCAGCCTTCAAATTCGCGTCAATTACGGGATTTGAAAAAAATTACATTGCCGATGAGATTTTACATTCTATTCGTTAAGAATTGGAAGTGGGCAAATTCCGATCGTCTTGACAATGACACGAAGTTGTGAATTATCCAGTGGAATTTCTAAATTTTTTGGAGAGGCTTGGTATGCTGCAGCATCATTTGCGTCTCAAAGTTGGATCTGTCATTATTATGTTTCGCAATCTTCATGCGCCGAAACTGTGCAATGGAACCCGACTGATTGTGACGCAGCTATCGAATACAGGGGGGCAGAATGCTTGATTCTACGAATTCTTTTGAGTTCCAACGATTTGCCATTTCAGTTCAAACCTATTCAGTTTCCAGGTAAATTGCATTTGAAATGACAATCAACAGGCCACAAGGATAGTAGATAGAAGAGTGTGGGATAAATTTGGAAATGCGTTTTTTACACGGCCAGATATACGTGGCGTGTTCACGAGTTCAAAACCTATCTTCTCTGAACATTTACGCACCAGAAAAGAAACCAAAAAAATTTTGTTCATCAAGCTGCGCTACGTTAAAAAAAAATTAGAAAAATCCCAAATAAATGATTTTCAACACAATATAAATTCAACTTTCTTTTCATTTCAAAACATATAATTTCACGCAGGAAAACGGCTGCGGGGTCAGCTAGTATTTCTTAAATAATTATGACAGTGGGAACTTAATCATCAATTGTAACGGTCGCAATTGACGCCACAATAACCGACTATTTGATGCCTGAAGTTGATGCTCGTGATCTCGGCGACATTTGATTACCCACATATCGCATCAATCAATGACTTTATGGAGAGAACACTTTGGTGAGCAGATAATTTAACGTTTTGGGTTGTTCGATTGGTCACCAAGATCAAGTAGTATTACACTGTCAGGATTTTTTCCTGTGGGGATTAGTAAAGTGTAAAGCCTATGCGGACAATCCCGCTTCGATTCAGGGCTTGGAGCAAAACATCACGTGAGTCATTCGCCAGTTACCAGTCGAAATGCTCGAACTAGTTATCGAAATTCATGGGATGGACCATCTGAGACATAGCTGCGGCCAACATTGGAACGAGCTAATCTCCAGAAACTAAAATCCAAAGAATATTTTTTTGAGTGATAATAAATTGAATTTGAGGTTTCAGTGGATATTCTTTAAAAAAGTAGGGAACCTTGAAATGGATTACCATTTTGTTTTTCTATAACCATATTTTCATGAAATTTGTTTTGTTTTCTTTTATATCTTCTAATTCTCATTCATTCACACTCTTGCCAACAGGTGCTACTTCGGACTGAGTAGGCAATTGAGAAGCAAAGTCCTCTCTCGACAGACAAAAACCAAACTCTATAAGTCACTCATAATTCCCGTCCTGCTATATGGTGCAGAGGCCTGGACGATGTCAACAACAGATGAGTCGACGTTGCGAGTTTTCGAGAGAAAAGTTCTGCGAAAGATTTATGGTCCTTTGCGCGTTGGCCACGGCGAATATCGCATTCGATGGAACGATGAGCTGTACGAGATATACGGCGACATTGACATAGTTCAGCGAATTAAAAGACAGCGGCTACGCTGGCTAGGTCATGTTGTCCGAATGGACGAAAACACTCCAGCTCTGAAAGTATTCGACGCTGTACCCGCCGGGGGAAGCAGAGGAAGAGGAAGACCTCCACTCCGTTGGAAGGACCAAGTGGAGAAGGACCTGGCTTCGCTTGGAATATCCAATTGGCGCCACGTAGCGAAGAGAAGAAACGACTGGCGCGCTGTTGTTGACTCGGCTATAATCGCGTAAGCGGTGTCTACGCCAGTAAAGAAGAAGAATTCTCATTCATTAACTTAATTTTAAAATTCTCACATTTATTTGTTTGTAATAACGAGTACTCTTTAGCATGGGCTTTGCGATTCTCATCAGCTGTGCCCATGCCTTGCTGGTCAGTTCATTTTATAGTTAACCTCTTAACTCTTGGCAATCGCTTTACCCATCAGTACCACCTAGTACAACTAGTGTGTAGGTATGAGTTCATCTCCGTCGTCCGATCGTCTATTTGGTACTTTCTACTACTTTTTTCTACTTTCATGCATATTTTTTTATTGTTTTCTTTGCCACCTCTCTTCTCCCGTGACGATTCTTTCTGCAATTTTATCTAAGTCATTTCCTTATTTGAAAATCTCATAAAAATTCCACAAGTCAAAATAGACTTGTAGCACCATCCCACGCACACAGGTTTGTCGGCAGTAATGCCATCCTTCCTCTTCTTCTTCTTCAACATTTGAAGAGCGCATAATAACCTGCGCGAGGTAAAACTCCCGTCTTACGTCTGCCACAGGTCTACTTCCCACAAGTTGTGATTGTCGTTAGCCAAGTTAAGTAGTCGGCGCTGACTCTTTGAGTGCACAAAAACGTGGAGATGTCATACATAGGCTGACAGAAGACTTTGTGGCATTGTGGCGCTGCGGGCCACCTGCAACACCCCGAGCATGTCGTGAACCGCTGCAACTCAAAGTTGCTCCCTGCTGCCGGTGGTTCGCGGTTCTTATTCTCTATATTCTAAGTAAGTCTGCACGAATTTTATGAATGCAAATCAAGTTTAGCGAAGATTTAAAATAGTGAAATTAATTGAATGCTTGCCAGTCATCGAACTGGCGTATGTTTTTGTTGCCGTTGCTGGAGTTTGGTTTCTGTGTGTGCTAGACCTTGAGCCGTATTTGCAGTTATGTAGCTCTATTTGGGGGAGAGAGTTTTCAAGTTTAAAGACATGCATACCTTTCATTGATAATTGCGTTGCTTTAGTCGGAGTAAAGAAGAAAAGTCTTCCATTCACTCAGTGTTTAATTGAGAATATGAAAATTTAGTTATTTTATTAATTTATATGATTTTTTTATACTTGATGTTAACCAAATTTTACTAGAAAACGTACGGAGACTCTGTTATTTAGCATTACTAAGTATACAATCCTTTCCATTGCTAAGTGTCAACTACTTAACATTACTAAGTTTCTATAAAGTGTCATATGAAATTACTGGAAATATTCAAAAATTTACTACATTTTATCGATCTTGGAAAAGAGATATCTTTGACACAATGGTCGGTAAATTCAGCGTCCATGATGAAACATCCCCAAATGGGTTGATGCCGGGGTTCAAATTATGTTATCTGTAGTACTAAATTCCAGCATAGAAAAATTCATCAAACTATCTGGCAGTCGCCGGATCGAAAAGCCACAAACCAGATCGTTCGTGTTGTGATAGACGGAAGACACGTCTACAGTATTTTGGACGTGCGTACGTTCCGAGGTTCTAACATCGACGCGACCACTATGTTCTTGCAGTCAAAATACGCACCCGCCTCTAAAGCATACTTAAATTATGGAGGGAACATTTCTCCAGCCTGCTGAATGGCAGTGAAACCATAACCCCAGAAGATGGTGAACTCGATTCCCCAATCGATGACAATGGTACGGATGTTCGATTGTCCGATCATGAGAACGTTCGAATAGCAGGCACCCGTCTAAAGAATAACAAAGCGGCGGGGGCCGATGGATTGCCGGCCGATCAAAACTGCCTTAGAAATATTTTTTTTTTACTGAAGTAGAGCTCAATAATGGTAAAAGGCCCCATACTGCTTAAGAGATTTGGTAGTCTCAAGAGGAATCAGTTACGGTTTCTAACTACACAATTACTTCTGGTTAGAGACTTTTAAAATAAGAATAGATCGAATTAAATTAACTGATGCGGATTTATAATACCAAGATTATATATATAGAGTATCAGCTTCAAATATTTGACCATCACCTATATAAAGACTCTCAGTTTAATATTAAAATATACATATAAACACATAGACCCATACACTACATTTGTTTATTAGAAACCTTACGGGATGGCATGGCCGCAGAGCAATTTACCCAAATTCCATGTCTTTCAGCGTAAGCACCTTCATTAAAAATTTAATAAGTGAACACTTGGCAAAGATACAGATACCAAAATAATCACAGCATTCACAACGCCCACACAAATACATACACATGTGCATAGGTATATATAGTATACGGTGATTTTTTAAGAGCTTGATAACTTTTTTTTTTTAAAAAACGCATAAAATTTGCAAAATCTCATCGGTTATTTGAAACGTTAGATTGGTTCATGACATTTACTTTTTGAAGATAATTTCATTTAAATGTTGACCGCGGCTGCGTCTTAGGTGGTCCATTCGGAAAGTCCAATTTTGGGCATCTTTTTCGAGCATTTCGGCCGGAATAGCCCGAATTTCTTCGGAAATGTTGTCTTCCAAAGCTGGAATAGTTGCTGGCTTATTTCTGTAGACTTTAGACTTGACGTAGCCCCACAAAAAATAGTCTAAAGGCGTTAAATCGCATGATCTTGGTGGCCAACTTACGGGTCCATTTCTTGAGATGAATTGTTGTCCGAAGTTTTCCCTCAAAATGGCCATAGAATCGCGAGCTGTGTGGCATGTAGCGCCATCTTGTTGAAACCACATGTCAACCAAGTTCAGTTCTTCCATTTTTGGCAACAAAAAGTTTGTTAGCATCGAACGATAGCGATCGCCATTCACCGTAACGTTGCGTCCAACAGCATCTTTGAACAAATACGGTCCAATGATTCCACCAGCGTACAAACCACACCAAACAGTGCATTTTTCGGGATGCATGGGCAGTTCTTGAACGGCTTCTGGTTGCTCTTCACCCCAAATGCGGCAATTTTGCTTATTTACGTAGCCATTCAACCAGAAATGAGCCTCATCGCTGAACAAAACACGCGCGCGAAACACATTTCGAACCGAACACTGATTTTGGTAATAAAATTCAATGATTTGCAAGCGTTGCTCGTTAGTAAGTCTATTCATGATGAAATGTCAAAGCATACTGAGCATCTTTCTCTTTGACACCATGTCTGAAATCCCACGTGATCTGTCAAATACTAATGCATGAAAATCCTAACCTCAAAAAAATCACCCGTTATATGCATGGACTTCAGTTAAAGCGCACCAGCTGCCTGTTGTGCCCCATCAGTTGCTGCACCAAATGTTACAATCGTCATTTGCATATTTCGCAGCTTTGTCCAAAATTGGATTACGCCCAAAAGAGAGGGTCATTGAAGAGAGAGTTTATAAGGCTGCGTCAAATATAATTTTAGTGTTCTTGTTTCAGAATGTTGTGTGTGAGAATTTTTATGTTCATTGCTAAATAAGCAACCACGCCCGGGACGGCTATCAACATCAACTGATGATCAATAAGTTTATTGTCAAGAAATTGGTGATTTACAGCCAGAGATCTTACTGGTATCGTTGGAATCAGTGAAAACCATTTTCAAAGAAACGTCTGTGAAACAATGCTTTCCGACCAGCAGGATGTCAAGAAACGTTTTATTACTGGGGTTAAGTCTTGCATCAATGCTTACGACCCGGAAACCGACAATCAATCTGCTGAATATTGCTCCCGTGCGACTTCTGGCTACTCTTCGGTCCGGCGAAACCGGTTTGAGTCAATTGAAGACATTAAACGTGAATAGCCTAATTGAAGGCTTTTTCAGAAATTGACTTTAACAACTGTTTCGAGGACTGAAAAAAAAAACGTCAACACAAGTGTATTGGGGCCAAGGCGATTACTTTGAGGACGACAACATGTATTTCGAAGAATAAATTAGGAATTTTAAAATAATAAATAAAGTCTTGCTGGAAAACAAAAATAAGCTATAATTGTCATTTGTGTAAGGCTGACTAGCAAAAAAAGAGGTCCCTATCAGAAGACTTCTTTAATATAATCGGAAGCTTGGCATTGAGATCCAAGAGGATCACAAACACTTTATAACGGATTAAGCTTTTAAATGAGGCGTAATCAACTTGTAGAAGATTTCGTGGCCCAGTTTTTATAATACAAAATTCATGTATTAAATTTTAGTTAAAGATTTAAATAAGAAAAAATCATAAAACTGCTACTTATTCTAACTATTTTCTTTTAGAAGTAAAATGTAAGAAAATTACACTAATACCTGCCACACAACTGAGGCACCTTAGGTAATTCAAATGCTAATTCAAATGAATGAACAGCAGTGGACGCCATGGCGTATACGTAATATCCGCACAGAATAAATTTAAGCGCAGCATGCTGTCTGGATAACAACTGCGCTACGAAAGACGAACAATAATAACAAAAGCAACAATAATAACGAAACTAGAATAAGAACAACACTAACAACAACCACAGCTGCAATATACAACTATAACGAAGACAACTGCGCACTAGCACAACACAAGCAAAAACAAAAACTACAACAATAACAACCCGAAAAGCAATCATAACGCATGCAAATGAAAATGTGTGTTAAACTCAAGCAGGAAATGCACGTTTCATACTTTAATGCTAATATTTTTGCCTATTTCACGTTGCAACGGAAAGCGAGTGCGCGAGAATTTTCATTACGCCCACATGGCGATGCCAATGTAAAAAGCTTAAATTATGCATAACTTTAATGAAGTTGCTTTTCATTAAACGGCGCATACTACTCGACGTTTTCACGGATTAAAATTGCTCTTATACACACATGTTCTCATAAATGTGCTGTAAGAAGCGCGGCGCTTTGGTACAAAGTGTTTCCGGTTCTGCTTTGTTTCCATTTGTGTTTTACATCATATTTGTACGCACGCTTTGTAATGATTAATTTACGCTTGTAAGCTTCGAATTACAAGCACGCGCACACATGTGTATTTTATGTGTTGTGGCTGGCTCAAAGCGTTGTTTTTAGTTTTGAAGCACATTTCAGCGCTTAAGAGGAAGGCAATATTTGCAAAAGTTTTTCACGCTTTTACGCTGCGTTTTGTGCGCTTTGGCGTTAAAGTGCGTTAGTGTTGCAATGAGTGTTGTAGCGAAAGTCTTTGCTTGTTTCATATGGAGTTTAACAAAGCTTATACTTCACACACGCACACATACAGACATGTACACATGTATGTGAAAAATGCTTTTTACTACATTATTTGATTACCCAAATGGGCGTGTGGCAGCATTGTGTATGCAACTTTGACTTTGCCACACATTGTTGCACGTTTTATGAGCTATTGTTGTGGAGTACTGTTAGTACTTAGTTAGCATTTTTCACCAGCGTTGCAACAAAAATGTTGCATGCTTATGTCAGTAAAAACCTGTATCAAAAAGTAAATAAAAAAAGTCAATATTCAATTCAAAGCATTATGCCAAAACATGATAAATGATTTCCAACAAATGCTTCATAAGTTCTGTAAAAAAAGTACCTGTACTCTAGTGTAACTACTGTACACTTCTATCATGAAAAGCATGAAAAGGTCCAAAAATTCTTGTGTGAATGTGGCAAATTGCACAAAAGTACAAATTATCTAAAACTATTGTCACAAACTGGCACAGGCTGGTGGCAAACAAAAGCTTGCTGGACAATTCGCCTGTGTGGCCCGAGATAACATGGTGTGTCGGTTGGCTACCTTTCATTGCCACTACACAACATTGCACTCGAATTTATATCTGTTATGTCTGTATATGTTTTTAAAATATTCCTAAGCCTTACAGGGCAACATACGTATATACAGTCAGTTGTTGGATTTTTATGACCAACATTTTGTTCGGAATTGCATTTTGTATACAATTGTAGCTAAACAAATATTTTAGAAACGGTTGCTGACACTTAGGAATGAATTTTTTCGCCAGTGTGAAAACAATAAATACAAGCCACAAATGCATGCGTTTGCCAGGTGGCAAATGGTGGCACCGAGGCAAAGGTTTAGTGGTAAATTTATGCTTTTTTCGAAAAACAAAACAAAAATGTTTGCGGCTAAAGGGAACAGTTGTTGACATTCCCACGTTACTGTTGAAAATTGCCTTTAATCTGAAAGAAAATGGAAAAACTTGTGTAGTAGTATGTGTGAAAATTGGAATTTTTTCACTCTGCTCTGTGACCTTTTTTTCAAAACAAAGATTGTTGTATTCAAGAATTTTTAAACCTTAGTATGAATGAAGTTGGTCCAATACCAGTCACTGGTGAAGAAAAAATAACTACAACATGCGTTTCCCTTAATTTAAATAAACTTCAAAAATTTCTATCCTTGGTATTTTCTAAACTCTTTATACTTATTATAATCAGATTTCTATGGATTATACTCAGAAATTATTGATTTTTTTTTCTTTGAACCACTCCTAATCATTTAGGAATACATACTTACTACAAATTTGATAAGCTTTCTTTTATATTATTCCGAATTTATTCCTCAGGCGAATTTTTTCTTTAAAGCATTTAATTTATGAAAGTAGCTATTAAAATACGCAGTAATATTAATGCTACAAAATTCATGAAAACATTCTACCCTGCTTTCCATAAAAATTGTCAAGTGACTTATTCCGAAATTAACTAATACTATTCCTGGTTTTTCTATAAATTTATTACAAATTCATTTCTGAGCTTTGTACTCCGAATGTTCTCTTCCATTATTATCTAAATTGCGGAAATTATAAAATCTTATTTGTGGAGTTGTCAAACCACTAAAGTTTTTATCAAATCTACAGTTTTAAACTTTATTCATGCTATTACTAGCTATTACTAGTATATAAGTTTCCTTTAGTTAAAAACAAATACCTTTGCATTTATTCCTTCACAGCTATACATATTTCTCCGTAATTTTAGTTCTAGTGAACAATTTGAGAATTTTACAACTAACAATTTCTTTATGCTTCCAAATACTTTGCATTCTGTAAATTTTTTCTCATATCAAAGGTTATATTACACAACCTTTATATTGAACACTTTCGGAGCTTACTCCGAAATTGTAATTTTCTGTACTTCGCTGCTTAAAACTTTTTTCGATTTACTTTACATTAGTCAAAACATGAATTTATACATTGGCTTTTTTTGGTATACAATTACAGATATTTTTAAAGTTTTCGGATATGTTAGTGACATATTTGCTTCCGAAATCATTATAAAATACAGTACATTGTTAAATATTCAAAACTATTTGTTAAATTGTGTTTTTATATATATTCGGAGTGTTTTTCGGACTAACTCCGAAAAGTTAAGTTTTGTAATTACTTTCACAAAACACTAATTGAATGCATTGTTTTTTCTCTGGTAAACAATTACAGATATTTTCATAGTTTTCGGATATATTAGTCAGATATTTGCTTTCGAAATCGTTACTAAATATAGTACATTGTTAAATATTTCATACCATTAGTTAAATTGTTTCTTTATATTTATTCGGAGTATTTTTCGGACTAACCCCGAAAAATTAAAAATCTGTAAATTATTTCATAAAATGTATTTTAAGAGCAATAACTAATAAATAACATATACATACGTAGTTAAAGAAGAAAATTGTCCATACACTGCCATCACGCCAAAAGGGTTCACTTAAAATTTTCATAATGGACCTGATTTTAGTCAAACAAGATTACCAACCTTCCATACATATGCATATGTATTTTCATTATAACTGCTCTTGTTACAAGGAACTTCTCAAAAGCTGTCTTTATAATTACTGCAGATCCCTTCAGCTATTTCGTATAATGATATTGTCTGAAAAGAAAAAATAACTCATTTTGCATTCCTTTCCGTCTACAGAGTTGGCTTTGCAAAGTAACTGCAATGTACATACATACATATGTAGACTTCTGTTCATAAATGAAATTGAATCCTAATAGATGTTTATCTAAGAAATAAATCCGATTTCGCCATTATTAAAAGCGATGCATAATGAATACAGAATTGAAAACAAATGAATAATGCCTTAATAGTTTTGAAAACAAAAAGAGAAATATTTCGTTGAACTGAATTTGGAAGAAGGCGACGCCCACGCTGAGCATATTTCATAGGAAGAAGTCAACAGTTTGGTGAGGAGGTGGCTGACAATTTGTATAAAATATGAGCATGGATGAATGTATGTAACTTTGGTTTTGTATATACATATGTGTGTGTGTAGTCGCTTGAAGCATCAATCAGTTTTCAATTCAACGATGATCACATTAATTAATTTATTTTAGAATGACATCATGCGCTCATGTTTGTTTACGATTACAATTCAAGCATGAACGATTCCACTGTTAATTTAATAGTATTAGTGCATGTGTGTGTATGTCATTCTTCAAATTGCAAATAAAATACAGGCTGACTTCATTTATGAACGCGCAAAAGATTGGTACATTGCATCACTAACACTAACATATTTGACAACAAAGTTTTTTTAAATGAATGTGCAGGAATATTGCTGTATTCTTTTTTATACGTTTGTAGGTGCCCATTATATTTACAAAACAACTGGTACTTTCGTCCTTGGAGAATGGGAATGTGTTATCTATTCCCTTCACGTCCCGCATTATTTGCTCCCAAAGTGTGTTCCTCTTTTTTTTTTTGCAACGAAATCTGGCTCGTACTTCAATCTTATTTCTATAAGTAATTTCTTCCTGTCATGGGTCCACTTTTTTTCACTATGAATATACAGAAAATATTAAAAAATCATAAGTAAAACTACAATCTTTAAAGTAAACCATTTTTACTTACCATAAATCCGCCATTTTCACCACAAATTTATATTTTGTTTTTTGTATACTTTTTGCCGCCATGAAATGCCACTAAAGCATCACAAATGAAAACAATGCACAAGTTTGGCATATGTTGCGCATAAAAAAGCATTGCCATGCAATAATGAACACGCGGCATTGCCAATTTTTTGTCTGATGCGATTATGAACACTAGGCATTGCAGTGTTGCATTGCAAACTGCGTTTATGAAGTCAGCCACAATTACCGAAAATAGCGAAGCCATGAAATTGATGACAATAAATAGCAGTAGGCAGTCAAAGCAAAGATTTTATTGTCATTTAAGTGTATGGCGCCATAACCACAAAAGAAGACTTAGCTGGAGCGTCTTAATGGGGGCTTAAAAACATTTGTGGGCACCAGTGGCTAAATGCTAATTGCTATGATAATTCGGTCAAAATGTCATATGTGACCTGGAGGAGGATGGAGTCATGTGTAGAAGTTCACGCAAGTGAGGAAAGTTCTCTGATCGCCATTTACTTGGGAGTGGCCAAAAACGATTCTTTTACATATGACTCAAGCAGCTCACGACTTCCGGTCTTTGACCAAGTATCCTCTGGGTAGCCTAAGAACATCCGTTTGAAGGCGAGCTAAAGTGAGAAGGCGAAATATCCCCTACTTAGGGTTGTGCGCTGGGTTTGGGACCCGCCACGTAAAAAAACACCCCCAATGCAAATCAACTATAAGCCTCGGCTGAGAGACCCCCCTTTTGATGCTACTTCGGACTGAGTAGGCAATTGAAAAGTAAAGTCCTCTCTATATGGTGCAGAGGCTTGGACGATGACAATAACCGATGAGTCGACGTTGCGAGTTTTCGAGAGAAAAGTTCTGCGAAAGATTTATGGTCCTTTGCGCGTTGGCCACGGCGAATATCGCATTCGATGGAACGATGAGCTGCACGAGATATACGACGACATCGACATAGTTCAGCGAATTAAAAGACAGCGGCTACGATGGCTAGATCATGTTGTCCGGATGGATGAAAACACTCCGGCTCTGAAAGTATTCGACGCAGTACCCGCCGCGGGAAGCAGAGGAAGAGGAAGACCTCCACTCCGTTGGAAGGACCAAGTGGAGAAGGACCTGGCTTCGCTTGGAATATCCAATTGGCGCCACGTAGCGAAGAGAAGAAACGACTGGCGCGCTATTGTTGACTCGGCTATAATCGCGTAAGCGGTGTCTACGCCAGTAAAGAAGAAGAAGACCTGGTCTACGGAAAGTGGGCTTAGGTGTCAAAAACAATTAATGAGATAACGAGAAACTGACGAAACGAGTTTATTTTTAACAGCTGTTTCCCAGAAAACTAGTTTTCGCACGTTAGCTCCCTTTTCGTAGACCAGGTCACATACATATACAGTGGCGTGCACAAATGAGTACATAATTCATTTCTTTACTTTTCTGAACGATAAAATAAGTAATAACAAAGAAAATAAAAACAAATATTTTTCCGTTTATTCGTTGTTCCATTCTGAATAAAACAACAAAAAATTCAAAACATAAAGCAACAAATTTATAGAGATAAAAAACCATAACAAAAATAACTCGCATGTACTCAATTTTGCACTTTTGTATGTACTCAGTATAAAACCAGTTTATACCGTTAGTTTTGAATTGTTTGCTATCGTCTACGACCAGCAATGCAAATTTATGTGTAAAAACGTGTGATTAGTAATAAATAAAGTGTTATATCAAGTGTACCGCAATAATATTCTGTATTAAAAAAAAATGAAAAAGTTATCGCGTGATGTGGAGAATAATGTAGTTTCCTTAACAAATAATGGTGCTCCATCCAAATAGCCAAGGAGTTAAATATTAGTCAATCTGTGATCATTCGGGTTCAAAAAAGACGACATGCTGCTCCCAAAGAGCAAACCAAAGGCCGCCACAAACTGTTGACCGACGCGGATGCACGTCTTATGATGGCAGAAATGAGGCAGAACAAGACCATTACTCCGAAAAATACATTAGTTGCCAAAAATAAGCACGTTAGTGAATGGACAGCACGACGAGCGCTCCACAACATTGGCTATATTTCAGCCGTTAAAAAAAATAAACCTGCATTGTCCAAAAAAAACCAAAAGGCGCGAATGAAATTTGCAAGAGAGCATAAAAATTGGACGATAAATGACTGGCAACGAGTTATTTGGTCAGATGAATCAAAATTTAATCGTTTCCAATCGGACGGTAAGCAGTACTGCTGGCGTCTCCCTGGTGATACCATTCAACGCCACCACGTCAAGCAAACTGTGAGGCATGGTGGTGGAAACATCATGGTTTGGGGATGCTTTACTTGGTGGCATATTGGGCCATTACACAAAATTGAAGGTATAATGAAAAAGGAAGATTACCTCACCATTTTGCAGACTCATCTTCCCGAGTTCGTTGACAAGTGTGCCTATCCTGAAGAAGAAGTCGTGTTTCAGCAGGATGGTGACCCAAAGCATACTGCGAAAATAGTTAAAAAATGGTTGAGTGAGCAAAATTTTCATCTGATGAATTGGCCAGCCCAAAGCCCCGACCTCAACCCGATTGAGAATTTATGGTCAATCGTGGGAAGACGGCTGGGGTTGTACCAATCAGCTCCATCAAACCTAGAAGAGCTGTGGGCACGAGAACAGCTAGAGTGGCAGAATGTACCAAAAGAAATAATACAGGAACTGGTTGAAAGCATGCCAAAGCGCATTAATATGGTACTAAAAAATAAAGGGTTATGGACCAAGTACTAAAAAAGTGCTCCACTAACAACTTTATTGAAAAGTGCAAAATTGAGTACATGCGAGTTATTTTTGTTATGGTTTTTTATCTCTAAGAATTTGTTGCTTTATGTTTTGAATTTTTTGTTGTTTAATTTAGAATGGAACAACGAATAAACGGAAAAATATTTGTTTTTATTTTCTTTGTTATTACTTATTTTATCGTTCAGAAAAGTAAAGAAATGAATTATGTACTCATTTGTGCACGCCACTGTATGTACATATGTATCTACGCGTCGAAGCGAGCGCTAACATGCCAATTCATTAAAACAAATGCCAGAAAATGCACAAAATATGCATACACATATATGCGTATGTATATGTATGTGTTAGGCGTACATGTACTAGTTCGTTTTCTTTATTCAAATCACAGCGCAGACAAGACGTTGCATTTCTCTTCGTAAATCCTTTTCAGTTGTAAAATAAAATGCTAATGCTTACTTTTTGTATTATTGCAACATGAGTACATGTATATTTGTATTTATCAAATGATTTCAAATTTTTTGCAAATGTTTTATGCGCCAAAAAACGTCAGCAGCATGAAATTAGCATAATTATTCGAATTTGCCAGGCGTATGCGGTCTTTGAATCATTTTTTTATGGATTTTTTGCTTCTGCTTTTATATATGCTGTTTTTTGCAAATTCTGCATTATGAGCTTTGAAGCGGGCGTAACGGCGTGCTGCTACAGTGCTCGCGAATATACCGAAAAGGAAGTCATAATTTTGCGTTTCGTTGGCTTTGACTGAATTGATTTATTGCAAAGAGTTTCGCGCTGAAAATTTGCATTAAACGAAAAATAATAACAGAAAAAAAACTGACCGATTTCTCCACTCTTCTTTCTGTGCTTTCTATTAAGTTATCGTCTGTATTAAATTTTCTATACGCGAACAGTGGAGCTGATATGATTTTTAATGAAAAGTTTTCGAAAAATGGAATTAATCTTTTACAATATTAAATATATTTTTGATATACTGACAAAATTTATTTGAAATTTCGAATACAAATTTATTATTTATATATACAAAATTTTACTATAATATCAAATTTTTTTTATTCCATATTTTCATTAAATTTTTTTTCTAAATAAATTAAAATTCGGATACTACTCACTATCGGTCTCTCACAATAAAACATGATATATATTTGTAAAAAATAGTAGTTTTGAGAAATACTTAATGTGGAAATCCGATTCTTTCGTACTTTGTTATAAAATACCTTTTTAGTATTTCAATAAAAAAAATGTGAAAAAAGTTCGACTTCCGAAAATAAGTTATTTTCAAAAAATTATTACACGTATTTTTTGGTATTTGAACTTGCATTTACTTTGAAATACGAAATCGTAGATTCGCCGTAGATTCGAGTATGCCGCGCAGGCTATTAGTGTGATAATGCAACAGACGTTCAAATTCGCCGGTGGATTTCTTTCTCAGCTCCAATTCGATTGCATTCGTACAGCGCTGCACACCACAAATGGCACCTAAAAGAGTAGATGGAGATAATAAATATTAAGAATGAAACTATGTACATTAGAGTGGGTCAATTTGTATGGAGCAAAAAAAATGCACCAAGCGGTTATCAAAATCGTAAACTACGATGAATTCTAAGAAAATTTGCCCAAGAAACCATGGCTCTAAAATCAAAACGGAGCCTCCGGTTTTTAACGAGAAACTTTTCATTTTGTTTTTTTTTTTTTCAATAAATGAAATGGAAAATAGTAACAACTACTGGAGCCGAAAACATCAAGCTGTGACCGTACAGGTGCTGCTACACCTTCTCAGCAGCGTTCTTTTTGTGATGCATGTCAAGTTGATCTTAAGATCTCTATATACTTGCAATTTTGAGAAAGTGCTCTACACAAATTTAAAACATTCAAAAATGTTATTGAATCTTTTAAGAAAACTAACAGTAGTGGTTATGTCTGGATTTGTTCGAAATGAAATTCCAACAGCCTTAGAAGCTGTATAGATAACGGTCTAATTTTGATGTTTAGCTTAATGTTAAAAAAGTTTTTTATGAAATTGGCCATTAAATCATCAATACACAAGAAATGTAAAAGCTCATGGGTTTTGTAATTTTAAGAAATAAAACGTTGTGACCCTTAAAAATAAATTAGATATTTATAAAATAATAGTATTTAGATCGGGTTTTAAAAAGCTTCGGTGATCGGACGAGAACCGATGTATTCAGCGTGGTATGGTCGTTGGCCGCTGTGGTCGGTGTGTGTATATGTTACCTATCCACCCATAAAAATTAAAATAATAATAAATAAAATTCAAACTTTAATAGCTTTCATCTTCCGCGAAATCGTATTGAAGTTAACAATATCATTTTATATCTATATATAAAGCAAAAACTTAACTGTTAAGGGCCAAACAAAATATAATATACTTCTAAAGTTCAGAATTAATTAGTTTTAAGGTCTTGTTTGCTGTCCATCCTAGATGTTGCGTTTCGACTTGCAACCGTGACTGCCATAAAAAACAAGTGCAAATCAAAGAAACAATCGACAGTGTAACAGAAATTGGAATGATTTGATTTTTTTTTAATAAATGAAAAGGAAAACAGTAAAAACTACTAGAGTCGAAAACATAAAGCAGTGACCGTACAGAAAAATACCGTTATATGGGAGGTGGCCGTAGTTTTTGCCCAATTTTAATCATTTTCATAATCTCACCTAACTAGGTACAATCTAAAATGTGTACCAAATTTAGTCGAAATCGATAAAGAAGTTCCAGAGATTTACATATACACTGAAAAGTGGGCGGTGACATGCCAAAATTTTCATATTGTCGAATTTCTGGCTGCAATACAACACCGAATACCAAACTCAAGATGTTTCCCTTCAACAGTTATTAAAATTTCCGATCTTTAGTGTTTTCAAAAATTACCGTTATATGGTAGGTGGGCGTGGTTATTATCCGATTTCGATCATTTTCCAGATATCTCTTAAGTAGGCATTGTGTAATATGTATACCAAATTTGAACGAAATCGGTGGGGTGGTTCCAGAGATATGCATATGAACTCATAAGTGGGCAGTGCCACGCCCCCTATAAAAAATTTCTGTACTGTCAAATTTTCTGCTTAAATACAACATCACATACCAAATTTGAGCAAATTAGCTTCGATAGCTACAAAACAAGCAAACAATCGACAGTGGAATAGGAATTGGATTTTTTTTTTACAAAATACAATATACGAAATTTTCTCGCTAAAAACCGGAGGCTCGATTTTCATTTTAGACCCATGGTTTCTTGGGCAAATTTTCTTAGAATTCATCGTAGTTTACGATTTTGATAACCGCTTTGTCAAGAAAAAAATTGACCCACTCTAATGTACATATTTTAGGAATATTGTGCCTCATAAATATGCACATATATTTATATGTAGTTAATATATTTTTTAAACGAAATGCGAGTTTATTACAAATACGAGTAGGAAGATTTTCCAAAAAAATTGTGTGAGTTTGTTCTCTACTCAACTTTTCATAGCAAAATCCCTCTAGAGAAGTGACGCTTGTGATGAAAAATATTCGAGCTGAGCGAGGATTTTCGATTTGTGGGTCGGAATAAGCCGTTGAGGGAGATGAGCAGTGAGCTTCTTCACGGATTGGTCAAAGCTTGGGGTCTAATGTCAGGACCTCTCCATCAACTGAAGTTTCAGACTTCCTGACTATTGCGGTGTCTTTCAAGCCGCGGTCGCACCCATTAAGGTAGCAGTAAATTTACTGCTCCGGAGAGCAGCCTCCTTCAGAGAAGTGAACATCCACTCTGATAGCAGAGCGGCGATACTAGCAATAAACTCATTAACAGTGCATTCACGGCTGGTCAATGAGTGCTTAACCTCGCTATCAATAGCATCAAGTAGCTTTATGACTGAGCTGGGCATCGCGAAAGCTTGGTCAGCGCTGGGCCACCATCGGTAGTCATTTTTCTGCACTCAGTAAAGCTAGCCTTTCCCCAGGTTTAGGGCTCTTAACGATCCATTGCCTCATTGGCGCTCATGCAGTGAGGCTGGGAATCCATCTGCAGAAGCTGTATGGAAGAAGATGAGATGGAAACAACTCAACACTTCCTTCTTGACTGTCGCGCGTTTGGGAGGTCAAGCCTTAAGCACTTGGGAGCGCATACATTCAGACATCCCACCAAGCTGGCGGGAATGGAAATTAAACGCTTGTGCAAATTTGTATTGGCTACTAAGTGTTTTACTAATTCCGAAGAACTCCTGTTCATTTCTATGGTCTCACAAAGGAGAACATATAGTAGTCTACGTGTCATTTTTAATCAGCCATACAACTTAACCTATAGGGAGTTTAATTTTGAGAAAAGGTATCCATCGCCTAAAAAATGTTTTTGATTTTATGCATTTTCTTACAGCCCGTCGAATTATGATTTCTAGAAGTTTAAACCACTTCTGAGAATTTCAACTCTTTTGAGAGATTTCAGAAATACCCTTGATAAAAGGTGTGATTTTTTAATTTTACCCCGAGCAGAATTTAAGCTCTTGAGCCATGCTTGTATTTACAGATTATAGTGTTGATTTCTAGTAACTACTGTTGAAGTTTTTATGCAACTTTGGTCTAAATTCAGTAAGCTTTTCACTTATACACAATTTTTAAACCTACCCTTTAGAAAATATGAGGAACAATCTTCAAAACTATACATATAGTAAAGGAGAAAGTAATAAATGAATATTAGTTTTAAGAAATCTGTGGACCCAATATAAGAACCTAGAAACATATTTCTTTAAGCAATTCGAAAATAAACTTAAACTTTTTTTTGTTAAGGATGAGAGAATAGAGTTTTTCACACCTCTAAATTTTTCGTGGCAAATAGAATATCAGACAAAGTGATTTGCTTCGTGCCTCAACGACGTGCAGATGCTTTCCAGCTGTGCTTCACAAAACTATTTAGACTAACGTCAGCAGCACACTAAACAATAACAAGAACAAAGCAACAACTATATGTTGCCTTCCTCACTTTTCACACTTTTCTGATGCGTGCCGCTAAGCTTTGGAGCTTTGCGAAACACGGAAGCGGGTGGAGATGCAATCATTTCTGCGCAAATTGAAAAATGCAGTAAACGTAGATACACGCACACATCTAAAAAAAAGCAGAGAGCGTTAAACGCAAACCCTCGCAGGAGTGTGAAATTGGAAAAGTGTCTGCCGCCGACTGGCGCCAATTGGTGTCAAGGTGCGTTTATGCGACTGCACCGGGAATGTGTGTGGGCGGCAGTGTTTCCAATTTTCCTACCAACAAATGTGATTCAGTTTGTGTCCGTCGCGCGGCACATGTGTCGCCAGTTTGCCTGCATAGCTTTTACATAACTTTTTTTTTGTTTGTTTTTGAAGCATTTCCAAATGTCACTGCAATATGTGGATACAAGAGCCCTTAGAGGTCGTCATTATTTTGCCCAATGCGAGGTAAAAAAACCAGACACTTGGTACCTCACTTGTATGGCAACTAACTGCAAGTACAATAACAGTCATACAAATAACACCAGAAATACTCGAAGGTCCTTTGTGAGATTTGCATGATTTGCTTAAAAAGTCACTCTACATGCAACACTGCTTCCACTCGAACTGCAACACGACCATCACATTTGCAATTTTCGGCAAATTCAGTGCAAAAAGTGCTTGAAGTACCGGAGAGGCGTAAATAATAAATGGCTACAAAACACTTAACCTTGGCCGGGCGCATGAATGACGAGTGAGCACGTCCGCAACAGTGGTTGAAGACACTTTTTGAAGTGGATGTAAAATTTAATGCTAAACATATTTTCCAAACAGAAGTGGTAGTGAATCGTGAGCATTTTAAATATTATATTAAGGTCCTTCGCGGACTTAAAAGGAGCACAGGTTAGGTTAGGTTAGATGACTGCTCTAGATAGATCGCACGTGAACTGCTAAATGTAGTTCCTTGTGAAGCCATAGAAAACTAATTCGAACTAATAAAATAGCAAAACGCTTCCTACAAAGTGTTTAAGCCTTGACCATCGAAACGCGGGGCAGTCTAGAAGAGAGGGTTGACTTGTTTCCACCTCGTCTCCTTACAACTTCAGCTGGTAAGATTCCCAGCCTTACAGCATGGACGCCAATAGGCCAATGGCCTGTTAAAACTCCCACAATTAGAGAGAGGCTAGCTTTACTGAGGGCAAAGAGATCACTAGATCTCTTGCGATCGATCTTGGGCCAAAAGGCTTTTGCGAAGGCGCATGTACTGATTGTGTCCTAGCGTTGACCAAGCTCCCGCGAAGGCCAGCTAAATGATAAGGAGCACGAATCCGCTCCCATTCTACTGATAGCGGTTCTGGGCTGCCTTTCCTTGCTAGCTCATCAGCTTTCCTTCGATTCCACTGTGGACTGGCATCCATACCAGTCTTATCAGAAAGAGACTTGATACAATTGATAGCACTTGATTCACTCCTTGATCAACCCTGAGCGCGCAGTTAATGAGTTCAAGGCTAGCATTGCTGCCCTGCTAACTTAATAGCTATAACATCGACTTGGAAAATATTGTAATGGTCAGCAACTCTGAAGCTGCTGTTCATCGAGAGCTCCTGACACTAACCCCTCCACCAACTTTCTCCCCAAGTTGGGATCTCTTCAGAGGACCCGTCACGAAACAATATATTATGAAAAACTGTACACAAGTTGGAGGCTTGGATTGTTTAGGGCAGTGATTTGTCGTGAGATTGTAATGCTTGAAGGAAAGTTAAAGTTTATAGTTTCTTTCTTTCCAAAATCGTAAACCTTGTCAACCTGTTAACAAATTTATACCACCTCGCCTCCGCTGTCAGTTACTGACTTATTTAAGAAGCTATTAATTTATTATCATACCACGAAGAATTCAATGTTTGGCAAACATTTTGGCATGTTTGTTACAGCACGAACATTTGTGCTGACTACATAATGCATAGGGTAGATATCAAGGCCTGTAAAGCTTAAATAAAGCTTCACTCCAGTCAAATAAGGAGTGTCAACAAAGAGCGGAGCGTTGAAAAGCGATGTGACCTCTATTCGGACGGCTAGCTGACACATATGGTGCCACAAGCGAGCCGTGTCTGGGCGTATGTGTCTTTTTCCCAACTGCCTGACTAGAGGCTGTAGTTGCTTGGATATCTCGTCGATTGCGGCATGTCAGGGTCAACGTTTGGCAATCGTTGCTACACGAAAAACGACATTTGAATTGAATTTGGAGATTTACTTTGCAAATCGAAAATCGCAATTGGATCTGTCGTTCGTGTTTGGCATTCAGTGCATTACAAGCTTGGATGTGGCACATACCAATGCTACCCGATAAAGTATGCTGTTTTTGTTCAGCTCATGTCTTACCATGTTTTGTGTGCACTTTTTCTCAACCATTTTAGACATTCGGTCGCCAATAGGAAACAAAATCATACTCAATATTGCAAAGTGGAAACAGGCATTCGTGCGAGGCGCCATCGAGCGAGGATACACGTGTTGCGGTGCCTCAGAGGCGGAGGAAATTGACAAGGATAGATATTGACAAAGCTGCCTGGTGGGATTAAAGATAAGTACGTTGTAAAGGGTGGTTCATAAAGCTTACCTTTATTATTTTGAAAGAGATAGTTTTTGTTGAGAATCTGATGATACCTTAGCAACGTCTTAAAACTACCATGTCATAATCTTGAGGTCAGAAACTCGGTAAGTGATGATTGACAACTAAATATGAGGAGTGACTGTTAAGTAACTACGAAAAAAACTATTTTGATACAACCAAAATTTGAAGACAGGATCTTGGGGGATCTTGGATTTAGCAAATTGACGACCCCAGTCAGAAAGCTTTGACACAAACAATCGTTTTCACATCAAATTCTCTCTGAGTTTTCAATATTTTAACAAGCCTGAATCAGCACCCTCTATATATGTATGTACTTTTCGAATTATGCTATATTTCTTTGGTAAACAGTATGACAAAAGTATCACAGCTTGTGGATCTAGAAGTTTGTAAATTTGTCGCAGTATTTTATCCCTTGCAAAGCCAAGCGAGCGTCAATGCAACGTCAAAGAGATGAAGGTATAAGAGTAAAGAACTTGCCGGGCATACCAATACTGTTGGCTATTTGTATCAATGCAATGTACAAGAGATAGGGTTATTCGCAGGTTCCTAATTTCGTTTTCTTTATCAACTTTATTGCCTTCGTTTGCGGTTATTTGTGCATTCGTTGGTTGAAGTACTCGTCGTTACTTGTTACTTTCTTCGGTATCTGTGGTTTGGCATTGGCAAAGTTTCGAGGACACTCCGGCTTAGGCTTCCTCATTGAAATAATTGACTATATAGAAAGTGTGCTGAGTCAGTGGCAGTTGTGGCAAGCGTACAGGTAGTACACATTTCTTTGAGGTTTTTTATCGAAAAATAAAGTTTTCGGGCGCCACCGTCAAAAGTTATATTCGATTACTGTGGCACATATGGCAGAAAACATTTGAATGAAGTGAATTTTTAAACTTTCAAGATACCGAAAAATATTGTTCCGTAAAGGCGTTTTTAGTTGCCATAGACTATAAACCCATATGATTCAAACGAAGTTGAGTTTCTTGTTTTTAAAGTTAAAAAAGGGAGAGAGTCTCGAGTTCATGTCTTTTGTTTCTATGCAGATTTTAAGCAAATATTACGTATTTGACCAATAAGGATGAGTTTGAGGCCTAGAGCAGTGATAAAGCTTTTTCAGAGCTTTAATTTTTAGGAAGTCTAATAGCACAGATCGAGTTAGGAGTTAGACTAAACTCGTTTTGGATGTGTAATGGCGGCACTTACACTATATAAACGAAATCTATTTAATTGAACAAATAAATCTTTAATTTTTTTATCATAATTAGATACTTTCTGTAAGATAAGAGCAAAATTAGTATGCCGAGGAATATATATGTTCTCATTTGGAAGAAAACACTTTGCTCGCTGTTAAGTTTACAATTGAAAATTCGATCTTATCTGAGCTTTGGAGGTGAAAGCTCAAGAGTTTGAATCTTAGTTCGTTTTACAATATAGTATACTTTCTCGAATATACATATATGACGAATATTTAAGTCTAAAAAACTATTAAAGATTATATTGTATAATTCCAGCGCTCATTGAACTCCTCTAAACTTGCTTAAGCATACGTTTAAAATGTAAATAGAAAAACTTTAAACTTTTGCGAAGTGTTGCCAACTGTCGCAACACATTCGCTAATTGGATTACAAGCGGTGAGTGCACTTGACGTCCGCGCGCGACACTTGACACTTCGTCGTTGAACTGTGTCACTGCACACAGCAACAAAACAACAGTATAAAAACATATGAAAACAAAATATGCGAAAAGAAGAAAAAACTCAACTAAAAGCACGTAGACAAATCGCATGGCACGTGCGCCTAAATGTATGCATGCTTTTTCTGCTTATTTGATGGGGTGTTGCATGTAGATACATGGTAGTGTAGGGGCTGGTAAGTAATTAGGTGCAAAAAAGACGTCACTGTCGCAGAAAATTCGATCACACACTCAGTGATTAATATATGTTTTGCATGTGTGAGTGTCTGTAGATGAATCCTGATGAATGAAATTCTTCGATGATTTGAATTTTTATTATTTTATTGAGATTATTTATTTTCCATGAAATGAGTTTAAAGAGGTGATAGGGTTCATCTAGTTTTCTAAATGAAATTTGACTGTTTATTGACTGATTCACAACTAAATTTATATTCAGAGAGTAGCCTAGCGTACTCTAAATCACCTAAGGCTGTTGCTTATCGTAGGCTCTGTCTCTTCTAATATCATGGAACTCTCGTAATCAACACGAGAATATAGTAAAAATGAAAAAGAGAGCTTTCCTCTTTGTGTCGTCATTTCCAGACACGTCTGAACTATTTTGCGCTCAGAGACTTTTTGTTCAGAATCCAACATTCGAAGGACAAAAATCACATTTTAACCATCGACCGTTATCTCGCAATTAAAACCGACTATTTGATGTCTGAAATTGAAGCTCGTAATCTCGGCAACATTTGGTTTCAAGAAGACGGCACCACTTCCCACACATCGTATGAATCAATGTATTTAATGAGAGAACACTTCGGTGAGCAGATAATTTCACGTTTTGGGCCGGTCGATTGGCCATCAAGATAGTGTGATATCAGAGTGTTAGACTTTTTCCTGTAAGGATATGGAAAGTCTAAAGTCTATGCGGACAATCCCGCTTCGATTCAGGCTTTGGAGCCAATCATGATGGTGTAATTCACCAGTTACCACTTGAAATGCTCGAACGTGTCATAGAAAATTGAACTCAACGGATGGACCATCTAGGACGTGGCCAATATCCGAAAGAAATAATCTTCAAAAAATAAATGCCAACGAATTTTCTCTTGAATGACAATAAGCATTCCCCATTAAATTTGATGTTTCTTCTTTAAAAAATGGGGAACCTCGAAATGGGTCACCCTTTACTTTAAATATGGTTTATAAGTAAAGTCAATTAATTTCATTAGAGAGTTTATGTCAGACAAGTTCATTGAATGTGTGAGCTCGTTGCGTTCGATCGAATGTTTCCGCTGCTAATTGGTTTTCTGGTGTGGCAAATACACCATAACCAGAGTCTGTGTGCGTTTTGCATGGCTTACCGCAAAGCTTGCTACCCTGTCACAACAATGACGTAAATATTTCTACAGGGGATTGCGATAGAACGAGCACAATCATCAGCATGCACCGAGCGCCTGTGGTTCCCACACAGGCGCCGCATATGCAGCGATAAACTTTATAATCAAATACATTTCCAATATTGCACGTGTATGCGAAGGTTAGGTGAGGAAGAGCTTTAAATGTTCATAAATTAGCTTTCGCAGTATATCAGCAACAGCAGTTAGTAACTACTATATTGAAAGCCGTACGCGTTGCATGTTGCGCGACTGTGTTTGTGGCATGCAAAGCAAACTGAGTGTGGAAAAGTTGTGTTGGACGGGCGTCTTGTGTTCGCCTGTACTAACAATGCAGACAAAAGTATAAAAGTGTAACAATAACAAAGCAGAAGCTCGCAAGGAAAGTGCGAATTGGAGCGCTCTACTTTTCTACATGCGTGCAAGGACGAACGATAAAAAATGAGTGCTAAGGCATAAGTGAAAGTTCAAGTCAGAGAGTCATGAAATTAGGTAGTCAGCTGCAGTAACAATATACTGCGCCAACAACAATACAAACATAGGCGATGTAAGCTGGGTGTGCATGGGTGAGGCAACATAGTCAAAGTGGTACAAGTCAACCAGCATAAGCACGCGCACGACGAAGGAACACACACAATCGCACGCTAGGACTGTTCATGGCGCCGCTGCGCCACTCACCGCATGTCGCAGCGCGCGCTGACGCAACATAATTTAAATTCTGCTATTGTGGTAAGCAAAACCGCAACAACAACAAATGACAGCCCTATTGTTGCAAGTTTTGTTTACAAACAAATGCGTTTTGGCGGTGACAGCGCGCGGCAATAACCAAAGCATGGGCGACGCATCGCACTATTCGCTATTTGCAACAACAGTTATTGCGCGTAACAATGGGAATATGAAGCATTTTTGACGCCAAATTGCTATGTGCACCAATGTGCAGTGTTGCATGCAACACAATAACATACAAATAAATTTACGTTGGCATGACAAGGTGCAAAAGCTACAAATAAGCGTGTCGCTCCACTTTTGCAACGCTGCCACCGAAATTTTGCCGTCCTTCACACTTCATTGATCGGCCACTTCTGTTGGTCGATGCAATTCCAGCGCTCCTTTTGGCAATTCATTTTGCATTTCCATCCTTTCATTCATATAAAATGAGTTCGCGCGCAAAGTGGAGCGCTCATAGCCGCAGCGGATGGCCGCAGGATGTTTTTTGCAGAGCGACAGGAAATGCCGCGGTTGACGCGCCTCTAAGTATGCCTCGCACATACTGCGCGCTGACTACCAAATGAGCAGCGGAAATGCTCTCACAATGAGGCGCAATTTCCGTTTGGTTTCATGTTGAATAACCGTAAATGCCGCTTACGGAATTGGTTGCATAAGCGTTTGGCGTAGGAAATTTGTAAAAAAAAGTGGGTGAAAGGATTTTAGGGGTTATATAATATTTTTATTTTTTTGGTATTTTTTTAGATCTTATAAGTGGGATACTTTTCCATATTTAACTCTCTACGGATTTGACCATATTTAAACAGCATCATTTTTGCATCAACAACAAATACAAACTACATTTTTATTTATACCTTTATGTTTTTAACAAGAGTTCATACTCAATTGCTTTCTGATTAGTTACAGTACTCTGTAGATCTTCTATCTTGATCATAGTTGGTATTACAACCCCAAAGAGAGAAGGGTATAAACCAAGAAAATGAGAGAAAAGAGGGTGAATCAGAAAAAGAAGGAGAGAGAAAGAAAGTATAAACAGAGATACCTAGAGAAAGAAATTAACATAAACAGAGTGACAAAGATAAAGAGATAGAAATAGAGACGAAAAAAGGAAGAGATAGATAGATAAACAGAGAAAAAAGAAGGGACGAGAGAGAGAGTGCCATACAAATTCTCACTCTTTCGTGCAGTGGACTTCTGTAGGGAATTCATATAACGGCTGAGAAGAAAATTTCTTTGGTGTTGATGATTAAAGTATAGGATATATTTAGAATTTAACTTCACATTTCTACAAATATGTTACGAAGAAGTCCCGAAAGGGAAGGTTTGCGTGGTTAAGGGATTACATGGCTTTACGGGTTTTGAAAATTCGATATTTTGTTTTATTAAATTCTACAATACCTCTTGAATATTGTCCTAAATTTTCAAGTTGATCCGAATAATAGTTTCGAAGATACAACCTTGAGAACTTGTGCGCTTGAGGCTAGCTAGCCTAAGTGGCAAAAATCAAATTTTCAGGTTTTTTTTATGCTTCGTCCAAGTTTTATGTTAAAATTTTAACTAAAGCAGATATGTACCTTTCCACTTTAGATGATCCTGAAAGGTGTTATACAGCCCACTTGGGTGCATCTTTTTTCTGAGGGATCACCTGAATGGCGCCGAAAATATTTTTTTTTCCAAAGTTTCAGAATTTCTCTGTTAATAGTAGGTTTGTAATAGTAAAAAATTCTAATAAAATATTACATTTTTATATGAGGAAAAAAAATTTTGGAAAAAGGCTGTTTCGTACCTGAGGAAACCCATGTCAGGCGTTCGGATAAAATGTGAAAAAACATGTAACTCAAATGACAAACTGATGCGCCCTACCCATTTCACCATAAAATATTTGCAATCAAACTTTTAATCGCCATGCAAACACTAAACGCCAGACATCTTCCCATTATTTCCGCTCATTTGAAATTTAAAAAACTCTCTATAAGCACAAATATGCACAGGACCCCATTGCAGACAACTTGTCTATATAAGTATCCACATACACGATTAAGCGCTTTGATTAGGCGCTATTTGCTTGCCTCACGCAAAGCTAACATTTTCAATGCGAAAACTCCGCCACACTGTCTGCCATAGTTGGATTTCACCCACTCACATATTGACACGCTTGCGTTTTCTGTTTAATTATCACTTTGTTTAACTGCCTATCTGATCACCTGTACGGCTTATGTGCGCTAATGATGCCATTAAAATAATTGGCGAATTTATGTTGTGAGATGTGAGAGAGGGAGAGAGAGATTTTTTGTATTAATTACTATTACTGGTTAAAGTTTTCAAATCCAAAAACGTTAGAGCTTGAGGAATAAAAATATATATTTTTTAGAAAAAGGAGTACCGATAGAAAATTTAAGGGTTGATTAGTTTTATAGGTATTTAAACATCTGAAACTGTAAAAGCTTGAACAATTCTTCAAATTTATAATGAAACTATTATAAACAGTGAGATTTTTGCCTCCATATCTGATAAATCTAAAATAAAAGTCTGTATTTTTATGTATATTGAATGTTCGGGACCTTATAACGAAGGTGCACTCAACAATCCAAAGTTGTTCTAATAAGGGTTTTATTAGCGAAAGGCATATTAAGCAACTGGCTTTGGGTGGTTTATTTATACTTATTAATACCTCTGCACTTATGCTAGGCGGCACTGCTATACAAATTTTGCATTTTTTGTGTGAGCTTGCCATATAATGATATAATTTTTACCGACAGTCTGTATAGTTTGTATTGTTTTTATGAGATCGAGCCGCTAAAATAACCATCGAAGACAATCAACTGATTGATTGACTTTTATCGTCGGAAACCAAAGAAAAAACAAGTAAGGAAGGGCTAGGTTCGGGTGTCACCGAACATTTTATACTCTCGCATGATAAAGTGATAATCGAGATTTCATTGTCCGTCATATACATATTTTTTTTTATTTTGCTGTAAAATTAATTAGAATTAAATTCTGAGGGATTTACTGATATTTTCGGTGAAAATACCGTATTTGTGTAAAGTTTTATTCCGCTTTCATCATTGGTTCCTAATGTATGTTATACAGAGAAGGCATCAGATGGAATTCAAAATAGCGTTATATTGGAAGAAGGCGTGGTTGTGAACCGATTTCGCCCATATTTCGTACATATCATCAGGGTGTTAAGAAAATATTATGTACCGAATTTCATTGAAATCGGTCTAGTAGTTCCTGAGATATGGTTTTTGGTCCATAAGTGGGCGACGCCACGCCCATTTTCAGTTTTTAAAAAAAGCCTGGGTGCAGCTTCCTTTTGTCATTTCTTCCGTAAAATTTAGTGTTTCTGACGTTTTTTGTTAGTTGGTTAACGCTTTTAGTGATTTTCAACATAGCCTTTGTATGGGAGGTGGGTGTGGTTATTATCCGATTTCCTCCATTTTTAAACTGTATATGGAAATGCCTGAAGAAAACGACTATATAGAGTTTAATTGACATAAATATAGTAGGTTCCGAGATATGTACAAAAAACTTAGTAGGGGGCGGGGCCACGCCCACTTTTCCATAAAGGATATGCGATCCTCTGTGCCAAATTTCACTTTAATATCTTTATTTATGGCTTAGTTATGACACTTTATAGGTTTTCGGTTTCCGCCATTTTTGATCGGCACCATGAAATTACTTCAGGAATATTTCTCTAACTGCAACAACAACAAAACATTAAGAAAGTATATTAGACATGTAATTTTTGAATATGTTGCTATCCGAAAGTCTTGCACAAAATGGGGTCCACACTACCTCCAAAGTGATCTATTCACCTTTAAAAGAGTAATGGAAACAAGATCAAAGTCGCATGAGTTGGGCTCCGAATTGCCTATATCACCAACGTAGACGTTTCTACCATTTCCACGGCAGTCAGGTTTTCAAAATCTCAATGGATCCGATTTATCTCTGGCCAAGAACTTTCGAACAGCATTTCACCTTAAAATTATAACAACAACAACACAAAATAAAATTGGCTTTAATCGATGGTCTTCGAGGGAACTTATTGCATGTTGAGAAAAAAACTCGATATTTGATATAAATAATAAAAATATGATTTTCTGAAAAGCAGTAAATATATGCACAGTTAAGCCTTTCTGTTATTACTTTAAAGTTTGCGTACGTTATAATTAAATCGTGGTTTTGTTTTTTCATGTTTTTAAAAAGAACCCTGCAATTTTGAGCGCTCTCTGCAATATAGGCAAACGCAAACCTTATTTCATTATTTAAGCGAAGCTTATTCATAATGCGTGCAATTTGCCGAACTTTCGGCTTGGTGAACTGCGTGTTGGTGAAACGGATTATGAGCTGGCAGGCGTGCATCAGTGGATAGCTGCCACTTGCAGTGCAGTGCCTATGTACACAAAGCACAATCTCGCCCACAGTGCAGTGATAAAACCAACACATACAAGTAGAAAGCTGTATCTCCATGTATTTGGCAGCATTCATGTTGCATAAACGCTGAAAATGAGAAACTTGTATTTTCCATTTCGAATTTTGCGTTTGGTTTGCACCACTTTTGCTTTTGTTGATTATCATTTAGCCATTGTGGACGTGCAACAGGCCCACCACTGCTTTATGCAAACAAATACGGGACACAGATATTTGTTAGTCCATATTTATGTAAGAGCAATTTCACTAATTATGCTGCTGGCTTAATTAGGATGCTGTGGCCGGCGGTGCACAAATACACCCACAGACAGCCATGTAGTCACAAACATTTATGAACATACTCGTAGAAGCCGAACGCGCGCCCAAAGCTTACTATTAGCGATTAGTGGGTGTGGCAGCAGTTGCATTGCCTCTATGCATATAAGAATATATGAATGTGTGCAAGTAAATGTGTGTTGGTGTGCATAGAATAATGAGTGCACTTCAATGTAATTGCAATTTACTGTTCGTTATTTCAAAATAGAATATATATGTTGTTGTTGTAGTTGAATGTTCGACGTGGTTGTGAAACCCGTGTTTGCGACGGGAGTGTTAGGATCCGGCTTGTTTGTTTTGCCATCCATTCAATTTGTATGCTCGATTTGGCAAATATTTATTTGCCTTTAATGTAAAGCAATACGTAAACATACATTTCGGCTTCGAAATTAGTGGAACAGAGAGAGATGGAGGCTTAGTTTCAACTAAGGGCTTGGCGGGTATTTAAATATTACCACTTTTTGTATGCACCTATAAATAACATCCCAGATATAAACATACATACATACTTATGTATTTAGAGATATTTATATGTGTTGTGATTTGCATTCTAACCTGGATATATTAAAAATTAATCACTTTTGTAGGCCCTACTTTTACCACACCGTGATCTGATAGACATATACCCTTATAAAAATTGTTGAAAATTATTATTCTAATAAAATATTCTGATAACGACTGAAAGCAAATTTAAGGTTTATCATCGATTATCACTATGAATAATTCAAGCCGGAACAAATAGTGTTGTAAGTACAACTGAATGTTCGTTTTTAAATCAAATTTTTATAAAAGAAAGTAACAAACACTTTTTATACACGGCACAATTTTCCAATGGTATTTTAGTATTAAAAGTTAAAAGCACTTTAAAAGTTCCAAGAAAATTTTACGTTTTCGAGCCAAATTTTGTTCAGCGATGAGGCCTATTTCTGGCTCAATCAGTATGTAAACTAGCACAATTTGCTGCATTTGGGACGAAAAGGAACTTGAAGAAATTCAAGAGCTTCCATTTCATTCAGAAAAATTAACGGTTTGGTGAGGTTTGTGGAACGGTGGAATCATCGGTATTAAGAGAACACTTCGGTTAACAGATAATTTATGGTTGGGGATGGTCAACTGGCTATCAAGTTATCACACCGTTAGACACACTGTTAGACTTTTTTTGTGGTGATACTCGTATGTAAAGTCTAAAGTCTATGTGGACTAGTGATGAGCGATATTTCACTACCGGTGATTTTTTCACTGTGATTGAAAAATCGCAAATCGCAACTGCGATCACTTTTTATAAATAGCAGTTCGCTTCTGTGAACTGCGATTGCGATCGCAGTTCGAAACTGTGATCGCAGTTCGAACCAGTGATTGCGATCGCAGTTCGAAACTGTGATCGCAGTTCGAACCTGTGATTTACGATAGCAGTTCGAACCTGTGAATTACGATCACAATAGCAAATAGCAGAAAAGTAACAACTTTCTTCAGGGTATTGTATATATCGTATATGCTATTTTTCGTCATAGCGGTTTGAAGTTTTGAGTGTAACGTTCTTATAACTATAAAGCATTTTGTGATGAAAACAAGAATTGTAACTAATTAATTTCAGAAAAAATGATGGAATAAAAAAATTACGGGTTTTTAATATTTTCCCATAGATTAGGAAACTCGCGTTAATTATTTGGTCTTGAAAATATTAAAAGCGGGTATTCTAAACAAACAAATTATCAACCACACTAATGGTAATTCCTTCTAAGAAATGTGTGAAACCATCATACCAACATACAAATGAACTATGCAATACGCTCTAAGTGTCAGGTAGCCGAACCGCTCCAATATTTGCGAAAATGTAGTGAAAAGAAAGGCGGAAAACCTACGTAAGTGGTAAGTGGAACAGACCCGGACTTTTATTCGGCCAAACAGTGTCAAATTGGCAGAATCTGCCGCTACAACAACAACAACGACGTTTGAACGTCGACTTAGTTGCGATCGCAATAGCAATTAAAAATCACAGTGATTTAAAAATCGCAATATCGCTCATCTCTAATGTGGACAATCCAGCTTCGATTCAGGCCTTGGACATCGCGCGTAGTAAATTGGTAAGATAAGTTTTGAAAACTTTTATTTAGTAAAATTCTAAAAACAAATTACTTTTTATTGAACAGTCGCTCTGAACAAGTGAATTTTAATATTGAAAATAATCTTTCAGATGTGCGAACCTTGACGGCATGAACAAAGAAAAGCGGCAATTTGCGAATATTTTCAGGTTAAGAAACCTTACAGTAACAGCATGTCTGTGGTGAGTCGCCGCTTCGTTTCAAATTATAGGGAAATTGCTTAGAAATATTTAGATATGCTCTAATATCTATAATACTTTTATACAATATTTATCGTGGTTTTCTCTCGAAATACTATAGTTGGCACTAATGTTTTTTGAGAACCCTTATATATTATATCCTTTGCAACGAAATGTGGGTGCAATTCATACAATAACTTTCTTAAGTTTCCTTCAGAATCTTGTTTGTGAGTTGTAATAAGTCTTAATTTACGTTTTCAACACTCGTAATTGTTCGTAAGTGTGAAATTACGTGTAGAAATGTTTATTACAGAAAAAGTGACGAGAACATCAGTATGGATGGACTGCCGACATACGGGCCACCGCATTTGTTATGCCAAGGCAGTGCATTCGTCATAGGAGTGCGCACAATTTTAAGTGAATTGAATTCAATCGGTTTGAATAGCGATCTTGGATCAATGGAATCAAAATGAAATCGAATGAAATGCGCAATCGTACATCAAGCGATAAATGCATTTATGTAAATATATTGATTGATACATATGCACGTATATATATGTGGTGCGGATGCATATTAATAAATATGTATGTATGTGTGTATATGTGTGCTTGTGTTGTATCTGAGAATCGCAGGCTGCATGAATGCTGAATCGGTATCCAACAGCTGCGAGTCGCTGCAGTTTGCCCCCAGGCCGCACCCCAAATTTATTTTAACTGCTTATTGTTACAAGTGTGTGTTTGCACTCATTAATAAAATAAACGTGTGAGAAATAAAATTAATAAAAATAATGAAAAATTGTTACACATTTGTATATCAAGCCGACATATGGGGAGTTTCACACAATAACAAGTATAATAGCGTTTATGTTTGTATGTATTTGCATTCATAATGTATCTGCCACATGTGTTGTTCAACAAAGACGTGCTTTGTATTTTTTTTTTTTTTATTCAAATTAAATTTACAATCTGTCTTAATGTTAATAGACAATAAGTAAATGTGCTGTTAAGGTACAAACAAATTGTGAGTGTTACTTCATTAAGTGACCCTCTGTTTAGTGACAGTATAATAAAAATAAAAATCCAAACTACATACATACTAATTTACATAATTATTTGCTATTTTCTTTATGTTAAAATAACATAATCTTGCACTAGTTTGTGCTAAAGTTATGTATTTACATTACGTGCATGCGTGCTGGTTTACAAGTTCAATATGTCTTCTCTTTTTAACCTTGTTGTAGTGGGTGCCTGTAGTAATGCCACTGCTAAAGGATTGGGATGGATCTCTAACCTGATTTTGTATCTTTCACTAAACTTTTTTATTTCATCTTTCACTTTGCATATTTTTAAATCTCTGTGAATAGTATGATTTGAAACATACCAAGGAGCTTTTGTAATTGACCTGAGAGTTTTTGATTGAACGCGCTGTATTGCATAAGTCCAAATAGGTTTGATGATGGTTTTATAAATTAGCAGTTTATTTTCAAGAGAAAGAACAGATTTTTTACCCAGAAGCCGATAAAGACTTCTCAATTTTATATTAATTTGTTCTTTTTTCGCTTTTACATGATATTTCCAGGTAAGCCTTCTATCTATGTGTAACCCCAGGTATTTCACATGATCACTAACAGGTATGGCTGTATTAAAAATTTTGATTGAAGGACAATCACCTTTTCTTAGAGCAAAAGTAACATGGACAGATTTATCTGAATTGACTTTAATGTTCCACATCTTGAGCCAGTCTTCTAGTTGGAATAAGTAATTTTGTAGTATGTCAGAAGATTCTGAAGGCACTTTATTTGAAGTTAGGACTGCAGTGTCATCAGCGAATATTGCTATCGTAACATCGTTGTTTTTTGGGATATCCGCTGTGAATA
Organism: Bactrocera dorsalis; assembly: GCF_023373825.1. Taxonomy (NCBI): domain Eukaryota; kingdom Metazoa; phylum Arthropoda; class Insecta; order Diptera; family Tephritidae; genus Bactrocera; species Bactrocera dorsalis. The sequence continues at coordinate 44,064,079 of NC_064307.1, forward strand.
TCGAATAAAGAATTGGCCCTAAAACACTTCCCTGTGGTACGCCTGATTTTATTTTATACATACTTGAGTACTCATTTCCAACCCTAACATAAAATTGTCTATCTTTTAAATAAGATTTAATAAGAAAGAAAAAGGGAGCAGGTAAATTTTTCTTTAATTTGTAAAGCAGTCCGGGGTGCCAGACTTTATCGAATGCTTGTTGCACATCAAGGAATACACCTGAACAATATTCTTTTTGCTCTAAAGCTGACCTTATTTTATTAAACACTCTATGGCATTATTCAGGAGTTCCGTGGTGTCTGCGAAACCCGTACTGTTAGTCCGGAATTATATTTATATTTTCCAATACCGGTATCAGTCTTCGTAAGAGAATTCTTTCGAATACCTTTGAGAAAGCGACCAGCAGACTTATGGGGCGATACGAACTAACTAAGTTTTCGGGTTTTTTTGGTTTAGCAATCATAATTATTTCTGCACATTTCCAGGCTGTAGGAAAGTGCTGAAGCCTTAGTATGGCATTGAATATAATTGTAAGAGCTCGCATGGACTTCTCAGTTAGGTGCTTTAGTACTGCGTGGTCTACCTGATCGTAGCCTGGGCTTTTTTTGTTGCTACATTTTGCCAGTTCCTCTTTCACTTCTGATAAAATAATACGCCTTATTGGAAAATCCATTTGGCATGGAGTATCCAAAAAGTGCATCACTTCGCTTTCATCAGAAGCATTAATAAAATTAAATGGTGTGAATACTTCATTTAAGTACTTAGCAAACGCCTCTGCTTTATCCTCATCTGACCGATACCATGAATTGCTGGAGTCTTTTATTGGAACCTTTCTGACTTTCGGGCGTTTGAGAAATTTTGTGGCATTCAACAGACATTCAGAGCGAGAGTTAGGGCTAAGGTTGGTTAAAAAGGTTTCAAGGGAGTTGTTTTTTAACTGTTTAAGCCTTGTTTTTAAATATTTAGTAGCTCTGTTTAAAATTAATATATCACTTGGATTCTGGGTCCTTTGCCATATTTTCCTCAACGATCGTTTTTCCTTTATTAGGGTTTTGATTTCCGCAGGGATAAAGGTACTGTTTACTACAAAAGTATCTTGTGGAGTTGAGATAAAACCTGCTTCTACAATGGCATTGTTAAATTGTTCAACAAAGCCGTCTAATTGGTCAGTGGTTCTTAAGTTAACACTAAGATCAATATTATTGTCTAACCAGTAAGAAAATGATGGAATATTAGTACGTGGAGTCACAATTTTTGGTTTACTTTGAAGAATTATAGGTGATGATTGGAGTACCGCAATTAAGGGTGAGTGATCAGAGCTTAGTTCAAAGTTTTCTTCAATTTTTAGCAAATTACTAGAGAGGCCTGAGTATACAACAAAATCTAATAGATCCGGAACTTTAGTGGGATCCGATGGCCAGTAGGTAGGCATACCGGTCGAGAGAACTGATAAATTCCTATTCATAATGCATTTAAATAGTTCGTTACCTTTCGGATTATTTAAGCGAGAGCCCCACCAAGAGTGCTTGGCGTTAAAGTCTCCTCCGAGTAAGAATGTCGAGCCGAATTTGCTAAACATATTTTCATATTCTATGCAACTGATTGTGTGCCTGGGTGGAAAGTATCCAGCGCCAATAGCTATTGATCGTGTGTTTGTTTTGATTTTTATGAGTGAAATTTGCATCGAAGGTGAACAAATTTCTTTCAATGGTTCATATTTAATTTTTGAGTTAATAATCACCGCCGACCCGCCTCGGGCTCTACCCCCAGGGTGGTTACAATAAACTATGTCGTATCCTCTAATTTTAAAAAATGATCTTTGTGAAAAATGAGTTTCGGAAACTAAAAATACATCTATACAATTTTTGTTAAGAAATGTTTCGATTTCATTAATATGGTTGACAATACCGTTGGCATTCCAAATAGCTATTCTTAAGTTTAGTTGCATACCTTGTTCAGTAAACTATTGATTATTGCTAATAAATTATTTATTTGAGCAGTCTGTGCGTTAATTATTTTCTCAATTTTTTCTAAAAATTGATCAAGGTTAGTTGTTTTTACAGCATCAGCATACGAGGCCATGTTGTTTGTTTTGTTGTTGAAAAATGAATTTTGTTTTTGCAAATTTGTGGATTCTGTGGCATTATAAACAAGCGGACTCTCCATCGTGCGTGCTTTGCTAGCATTATATTTGGTTTTCAGTGACTGGTGTACTTGACACCCGCGATAGTTAGCTGGATGTTCGTGCTGGCAGTTTGCACATTTGGCTGGAGCATTTCTGTCTTTGGTACATTCGGTAGTGTTGTGATTAGAGCCGCATTTAACGCAAGCATAGGATTTGTTACAATAACTTTTCGTGTGCCCAAACTCTTGACATCTGTGACATTGGACAATGGAATTAGTTTGCTTTGGTGGTACCACCTGAACGACTGCATTAACTAAGTATCTGATGCCATAAATGTTTTTGTTGTTCTTAGCTGGTTCAATATCGACGAAAAATAAGGGGAGTGGGCGTTTGTCTGCACGGCTTGTAATGTTGCTGACTCTTCTTACACGATGACCAAAATTTTCAATTTCTTTTTTATTGTCTTCTATTTCAGATGTAGGGTGAAGATTTTTAATCACCGCCCGAAAAGAACGCTCTTGCTTGATCTGGTATGTGTGAAATTCCATATTCTTTTCATTCAAATATTTAACAAGAGAGCGGTAAGCTTCAATTGTTTTTGTAGTTATTCTTGTTTGTCCATCTGCTTGTGTTTTGTAGTAGAAATTAGCTTTGTTTATGACTTTGGAGAAAGCAAGTACCATTCCACTAATATTTGACACATTTGGTATTATGATTGGCGGTGGTCTGTTTGCTGATTCTTCGTTGCTAGTGGTTACATTGTTGTCATTGTTGCTGTCGTTTTCCTTATTACTAAGTATCTCAAACCGGTTTTCGTTGTTGTTGTCAGTATCGATATCCACTCTGGCTAGTTTTCGTGAAGATGAAAGAGGGGAGTTAGGGGCTGCTCTTCGTTTACTGTTCACTGTCTGCCATCCAGTGTCAATTTTCGACATGGTTAAGCTAATTGCACTGCTTATGCACTCAGTCAATTTTTTTTTTTTTTTTTTTTTTCAGTCAGTAAGAAAAATTCACTATGCGCACTTGTTATTCAGCCCGTTGAATCAAAATCATTACATAAAAGTCGCTATCTTTATATTTATAATAGTGCAATATTTTAGATAATCAGAAGAAAACACAAATATTACATCGAGCTGTCTGAACTGCAGTCTCTGGTGCTTTGTATGACATTTATTTAATCTTTCCACAAATTGCACATAACTTTGAACTAACTGGCATGGGTGTATGTGTATTAAGTGTGTAGTGCATTGGGAAATAGCCCAACCACTTATGCGATTCAATCGACATGTTTTGAATTTACGGAAAGTCTCTGTGCTCAAAAAATATCTAATGATGAACACAATGCAATAAAATTATATTTTGACCTTCATCAATGTGAGGTGCTTAAAAAATGAAATTTGGATGACTGAAAAGTTTAGGAAACTCTTGCAGGATATACATACTACATCTTATAACGGGATTGGTGAGCATTAGATTACATTTTTGTATATTATACCTAACAGTTTTATTCCTAAAAGTAATTTAAAATATTTTAGGAAAATTATGTCAGCTTAAAACTTAGTCCTATGGTAACACCAAGTCCTCGTGACTTTAGTGTGTCTCAAATAGTGAAAAATAAAATCCATTCTAGGGGGCTAGCAATGTACTGGAGACTAAAATTAATGACCTATGAAAAATGTGAATCCTACAGAAAGGTTTTCAAATTTATTTTCGATTTCCGAAGGCTGTAAGCAAGTTTTTCCTGCTTTTTAAAGAAATCCTGATAACAGAAAGAAGAAGAAACACAAGTTTGATGCTCAATGACAGCAATAGTATTTATAAATTGTAACCTCAATTTGGTCTTAAAAATGTTTGGAAATTTCTTTTTACGAAAATGAACATCAGTCTAGGACCAGTTTTTCTTCAAACCGCTTTTTATGACATTCTTATGTATTTTGAGAAAGTCAACGAAACGTACGAGGTTTGAACGATTTTTTTAATATGCAAATTGGAGTTAGGTCACTTCCTTGTAACTTAGGTCACTGAGGGTGAAGAAGTATAATATTTTCAGACCTTGATCTCCTTGTAAACTGTTCTTCTAAGAAAGTCTTAGTAACAGAATTTGTCATAACGAGTCTATCAAATGTATTCTTCAAAGTAAACGGCTCATCCCTTAACATTTGTTGAATCACCTTTTAGATATTAATATGAACCTTTGGATGGCTTGATTTACGCCCTCTTTAAGGCCAGACGAATTCAATTTTTTCATTCCGAACGCCTCTAGAATTAGTTGGTTAAAGAGATGCGAGACAGAACACGAACGAGAAGTATGAACCGTAGGCATGACAAAACAAAATGGTTGGGGAAAATTAGAAAACAGTGAATGCCACTCATTTTTTTATTACCTTTGATAACATCTTTACTTTTAACTGTCAACCTAGTTAGATGTTCTTTGCAATCTTAAGATCTCAAACTTTTTATTGCCGCTTTCTGTCGACCAAAGAGTTAATTTTTCCGATACTCTTTAAGTAATTATTAGATTATAAAACAATACTTGCACCACTATATCTTATAAAAAAGTGTAGCCAATTTAATTTATGAAACAATATTTATGTACAGCCCAAAAGTAGGGAAACAGTAGCTCCACAACGCAGTAGTTTCCTTTTTGAGCTGCGCACATGCCAATCTTTATTTGCGGCTTATCAATAAATAAGTTGACAATAATTTCAATGTTTAAAGAGCAATAGAAATACCGTACTAGAAGCTAAACAAATATGCAGCTGTAAGATTTATAATGCCATAAATTGCAGCGGCCTTTAAAGCAAATGCAGCGTGAACTATATTTTCCATATGTTTACACATCCTTTCATTTCTGCGTGAATATTTTTATATCTGTGTATGTAGCGATCGATGTGCACTCGCTAGCGCACTCTTGTCTAAATAAAGATACCGGCACGTTATGCACTTGGAGGTGCGAAGCCGCTTGCACTCGATGAAACGGCTGCCACAAGTAGTTGGAGAATCTACCGATAGTTTGATATGGTTTCTCGTTTTTGTTTTTATAGCACTTGAGCGCTCGTTTATCAGCGCTTTTGGTGACGTATTGACAGTTTCAATGTGCCGTTTTGATGATTTTGAACAAATCTATTTGTTTGGAATACCTGTACCGCTGTAAGTAAATGTATCTATGGTATCAAGTTAGAAGAAATTTTTTTGAACACATGTCATCGATTCCATTGTCCGACGTCATTATCGCGCAATTATCAGCGTACGAGTTGATGGAAATTCCTTTTGGTGGTTGAGGAAGTTTCGAGATGTACTAGACGTTAAACAGCTAGGGGAAGAGGACAAAACCCTGCGGAATCTTCTGTCTAGTTCTTCTTAATTTAGAGTTTTAACCAATATTAAAATTTTGTTTCACTCATGTTCCATTTAATATCGTGATTCATTCATGCCACTGTAAATTTCCGAAAATGTTGTTATGTTGTTTGGATTTCAGGTGACGATATAGTATATATTTATACTATTTGCAAGTACATATGACCCTATATAAATAGCAGACATTGTGATAACAAGCATTTATTAGTTTTATAAATACCTAACGCCGTTAGCTAATGTTGTTGTAGATATCAAGCTGTATGTTGTTGCCTTTTTTGTTTAACACGCAATCATGAGAGCCGGTTAAGCTTAAATAATAGAAAATCGCAGAAAAAACAACAAACAACAGGAGCGCGTTTCTATATATGTGTATGTGTGTGTTTGTAAGTATCGCTGTGTATAATATCTTATCTACGGAGAGTTGAAAGTTTTAAAGTGAGTTTAGGCAAAACGCATTTCAGAGAAAGGGTAGTCCCCAAATGGCTGTTGGTATTGTGTTGGCAATAAAGTGGACGACATTTTTATGACAACAAAATCCAGAGACAAATATGTTGCTAGAAACACATTTATTTGTATAAGGTGTTGTCTATAACATGAATGAATGTTTATAAATGTATATATGTTTGTAATTGTTGTCATGTGCACCTAAAAGTTGAATAGCCGCAAAGCAATTTGTATTTTGTTGTTTTTATTGTTGTTACAGCTGCGTTATTAGATTGTTATGATTGTAAAGTGGCTTCGTTTTTAGTTTCATATCTTTGCATATTTTTTACTTACATACATACAAGTGTACGTATGCAATATGCTGATATTGAATGCAGATGCACATACATACACATATTCATATAATAAAAACCGGCATGCAATTATATTTTTATCGCCGTGTCCCAGTATTTCCACAATAAATTTTGCAGATGAAAATTGCTGACAGCTAATTTATTTTAGCGCTCCCTATTTTTATTGCTAGTGTTTCAATTGGTGTGGAAATTTGACGCTGCTTTTTAACACAATAAATTTGAGACTTTTTCAAAATTTTCAACAATTCGATTTTGTGAAATATTTTGTTGTAAAAAATGTACCAAAATTGTGTCTGATTGATGTCATGCCGATAAGTTCGTATCGGTTCTATGGGAGCGTATCACTAGAAACGAGCACCTACGGTGTCCAGTTGGACCTTGACTTTAAAATACAAATTCCACAAATATGGGATAAAACCAAAACTGAATAAATAGGTATATCGGGAGCTAAAGAAGCATTAATGTTAATAAAAAAACTGTGCTCATCCAAAAAATAAAATATGTTGGAGTTATGAGATGAGTCGATCGTTCATAAGTGATTTAATAAAGTTTCATGGCAGACATATGGATGTCGATGGCCACATGAATCCGTTTGATATTCAAAACTCTCGTTCATTTAATGAACTCATCAAAAAAATCAGGAAACAATATTGGCTTTTATTTTCATGAGGTTGATCGAGTTATATGAGGCTCTGAGGGCTTAAGGGACATTTCAAAAAATCGTTTTTTTTTTATATAATGATATGTCTAAAATATGTTCCCATAGTTTTAATGTAATCGCAATAAAGGTTAGAGATAGAACCTTTAGGAGAGCCGCCCGTCAGGCTAGACCAGTCGGCTATTTTAATCTTTGATCGTGTTTTTCCGCAACATCGTTTTCGAAGTCGAAGGTTACGATTTCTCGGAAACTAGTGAAGCGATGTTTTTCACAATTTTTCAAAAAGGATAAAAATATCAACGATATCATGGTAATTTCAGTATACGAAAGCTTTAAGGTCTCAAGAGAATGATCACTGAAAAGAAATTTAGAGACAACTTAAAGGTATTCACGTAGTCTGCGCTCTATTTTTTACAAAAATTAAAGTTCGAAGGTCGTTATAGTATTTGAATTTATTGCTCTAGCATCTAACATGAACCATAAATATTTTTGCCAAAGAGATAAGATTTTTTCGCCATTCTTATCACAATAATTTTGAATTTTAGAAGATTTAGTGAAAATAAAATATTATGTTTCTTTGTTGACAATTCATGCGAATTCCACGCTCTGCTTGTGCCTTTCAAGTTATCTTAAAAGAGTCATAAAATACACTCCAGTTCGATTACCTCCCCTTCTAATTATCTTATGAACGCCTTTCAAATGCAGCCAAAGAAATAAAATAAAAAAGGTTACTAAAAAATAAAAAAATGGTTTTTTTTTTTGTTGTTTAATAGAAACAAGCAGTTTGGGCATGTTTGTTGTTGACAAGAATGTACAGATACTAAATTGTAGTGTAAGTTTATATATTTAAAATATTTGTTGTTGTATACTCATATATTATTCGTGTTGCCATAGTGTTCTTTCTGGATATTATAGGTCCACGAAAAACCTTAGAGTATACTACAAAATCTTCTCCTTGTTAATATAACCGGCAATATAACATCAAATTAGTCAGAGAAGCATCAAAATTAGCACAAGTTTTTGAAAGCATGTGCTAAACAGAGAAAAAGCGAGAACTAAGCATAGCTACGTATGCGTCTTAATATTAAGTCAATAAAAAGGAAAATTTGTACATAATCTGAATTAAAGTGGTTTCTGTGAACCTAAATTGTTCCTCTGAATACAGATTGAAACAGGAAGTTATGTACATACATATCTGTTTTAGACTAGTATGAAACTGGTATATTTGTGATCACAATTGCACGGTTGACAAGTGGCTTGTAATTAATACATAAGAAAGATGAGTAGCACCAATCTATCGAAGGCAGTGGGCAAGGTAGTTCGGTTTGCCGTTGCTACTAGTTCTAAAGTAATGAAAAACTGATTGATTTTATTAGAGGGTATATGCCATAAATAAATATACGTACATATGTACATATGTAATTACTAGTCACACAAAATTATGTGAATGGCATTAAATTCTTCGAAAATATAAAGAAATTTGATACAGATAATACATTTCTGCGAAACTCATTTAATCACAACTTCGGTTAAGTATAAATTTATGTGAACAATTCGTGGAAATTTATACTTAATACAGTCACCGACTAACATTCGTGCTGAGCAATTGTGTCGTTGTTATCTCCGAGTCTCCGCTAATCATTTAGCAACCCGCGTGTGCTTCTACTTTGCTTAAGCTACTCTTGCAAACATATTTGGTTTGCCGTATATAAGTGAGTAAGAAAAACTTAATCACAGAATTGTGAGTGTGAGTGTTCTTTGATCAAAAATGCCCCAAGGGGCTACCCATTTCGGGGACAATAGGTTTGCTCTGCTTGCCCAGAGTCCCCAACCTAAGCGTAAAAAAGCGAATCAAAAACTGTCGGAAATTTTTCCTACTCTTCCACCTACAAAAAAAGACGATCCAAAATTTATTGTGCTAAAATCTGACGATACTTCCAAGCCTCTTTCAAAAATCTCGTGTTTTCGTGTTCACAATGCTATTTTATCCATAAGCAAAAACATAAGCAAAATCAGTGAATTGCGTGATGGTAGCCTACTTATTCTGGTAAATAACAAACTCATTGCTGAGAAATTTATAAAAACCAAACATCTTCCCTCAATTGGATCAGTCACGGCGACCTATCATGAACACCTTAACTCCAATAAAGGTACGATCTATGCACCATTCCTCATAGACGTCCCGGAAGATGAAATAATTGAAGGCCTAAAGTCATATGAAGTGTCCTCTGTCTACAAATTCAAACGAGTAGTTGATGGTGTAGAAAAATACACTGGAGTAATGCTTATCTCTTTTAACTCCTACTCTCTTCCTACAAAAATTGACATCGCATGGAGAATGACCTCTGTGCGTCCTTATATTCCAAATCCAATGCGATGCAAATCGTGCCAGAAATTGGGACACACGGCCAAACACTGCCGAAACTCTCCAATGTGCGTTATTTGCAGTCTTCCAATACACTTCCCTGAAAACTGCCAGCGTACGATGTGTATGAACTGCTCCGGGGATCACCCGTCTTCCGCCAACTCTTGTCCTAAGTTTCAGCAAGCAAAAGAAATACTGAAAATAAAAACCTTGGAAAAATGCAGCATGCGAGATGCTGTTAAAAAGTACAAAGACACTCTTCCAACCAACACCTTAACTGAATCATATGCTAATGCACTAAAAACAGCAACTCAAATTACACCGCACTCAACCTCAAATAATACAAACGTCAACCACACCACAAATAAAAAAAATAATCAGTACACAGAAAACTGCTCAGCATCTATCTCCACTCCTTCCATTAGTGAACACAACTCTCCACCGACAATAAATAACAACGACATTCCCATAAACAATAACTTCGCAATTGATCTTACCTCTCTCAGTCCAACAACATCTTCCCTAATTTTCAGCACTCTAAATTCCATCAATAAATATCCAACCGCCAACAATAATCCACCTAACTCAAATGCATTCCACAACAGCTATATGCATGATTCTGATACACCCACAATACACCAACATTCCAAGCAAAAAGAACAAAATAACACAGAAAATAACGAAGTTGAATACAGCAAAGATTCTCAATAATCACTTGAGTGAGCTTTCAACAGTTGACACTCAGCCAAGCTGACAACTCATTCTAGTTGATATCTCATTCTCTCTTAAGCTTTCTCATCTTCTTCCTTTTTCTATCTTTCTAGTTATCTTTAATCTAAGCGCTTAATAAAGTACTCCCTTAACATGTGTACGATAATGCAATGGAACCTAAATGGTTACATTAACAATTACAACGAACTCCAGCTCTTAATTAAAGATTACGCACCATCAATAATACTCTTAAACGAAACACATATCGCTTACAAACAGACCGCTCATACCCCCAAACAATACGTTGGTATATTCCACAACCTTCCACATAACAAAACAAATAAACAAGGCATTGGAGTTTTACTAAGAAGGGACATTCCACACAAAGTGAAACATATCCAGTCAAACTTGGCTGTGCTATCGATTGAAATATTTCTAACACAAAGAATTCACGTAATATGCTTATATATTCCACCTGACCAACACTTCACCACAAACGATATCATGCAAATAACCAGTCAATTTCCTTCCCCAATGATCTTGGCCGGTGACTTGAATGCATGGAGCCCGATATGGGGTTCAACGACAGTAAACTCCAGAGGAAAACATATAGAAAACGCAATCCTTTCCTCAAACTTAATCTCCTTAAACAATGGCTCAGCCACCCATTTTTCAACTTTCTCCACTTTTTCTCATGTTGACGTTACTTTGTGTACAGATACGCTCGCCGCCAAATGTGAATGGAACATACTAGACTACTTACATGGAAGTGACCACTTCCCCATAATACTAAAAGTACACTTGGGACCAACAAACAAATGCTTTAAACCAAAAAATATTTTCAAAACCGATCACGCTGACTGGGTGAAATTCCAAACTCTCTGCAGAGCTAAATGTGAAAAAAGCCCAACAGCAGCAAATCCCAACCAGGAAACCGCTCGAATAACGAAAATTATTCGCTCAGCAGCAAACGATTCCATTCCACAAACTAATCATTCAAAAATTTCAAAAAATATCCCTTGGTGGAATAAACAATTAGCTTCTTTAAGAACAAAAAAACAAGCTGCGTGGTATGACTACAAACGATGCCGCACACTAGAAAAACTCATTTGCTTCAAAAAAGCCAACGCCTACTTTCGTCGATACGTCAAACAAGCCAAGCGCAAATGTCTCGAAGATTTTACGCTCAAAATCAATCCTTCTTCCAATCCGAGACAAATCTGGGCTGACCTCAAAAAGTTAGCTGGTTCGCCCACCTTGTCAGCAATCAGGTGCTTAAACTTGCCTTCAGGTCACTTAAACAACCCAATAGATATCGCAGAAGAATTTGTCAACCATTTTTCCAACAACAGTTCTGACAACAATTTCAGCACTCAGTTTCAAGCCCTCAAATCATCCACACTTTCAGAAAACGTCTCTATGTCTCCATCCATGTCACCCTCAGCAAAACAAATCGATTCCAGTATTCAATTAGTTGAGTTTGAGTATGCTCTATCCGGAGTAACCGGCAAAACCCCCGGTTTAGATAAAATATCTTACCCTATGATCAAAAACATGCCAATTGAGCTCAAGCAACGAATCGTCAAACTTTACAATAAAATACTGGACACCGGTATTTATCCCCAATTTTGGAAGACATCGGGCGTAATCCCTATTCTTAAACCCAATAAAGAATCAACAGATATCGACAGCTATAGACCAATCTCTCTCCTACCATGCTTAGGCAAACTTTTCGAAAAAATAATTGCGAACCGGCTGTCGTGGTACGCCCAGCGGAATGAGTTGATGACACCTAATCAAGTCGGTTATAAAAGAAGCCAAGGCACGTTAGATGTATTACTCCACCTCGATCACTCCATCTGCAACGCTCTGTCCAGTAGGAATCATTTATCTATATTATCCTTAGATTTCAACAAAGCCTTTGATAAAATTGGCGCCCACATTGTGCTGCGGCAATTAAAAAACTGGAAGATCGGTCCGAAAATTTTGAATTTCGTTAAAAGCTTTCTCACTAACCGCAAATTGAAAGTAAATGTTAATGGATTCTTCTCCTCCACACTTCCACTCTCAAACGGCACGCCGCAAGGTTCGCCACTTTCAACATTCCTCTTCATCACTGCCTTTGATGAGATAAGTCGAATAATAAACACGCACAAAGGAATCGAGCACCAAATGTATGCAGACGATGTCGTAATTTACACCAATCGTTCCGACCTCAACGCATCCGAACATACATTTTCCAATATCCTTAAAGAAATCTCTGAATGGTCGCTAATTTCCGGTGCACAGCTATCACTAGAAAAAACGCATATCCTCCATATATGCAGAAAAACAAATTGCAGCGGAATAAAACTTTGCTTTAACAACACTAACATAGAATGTACAAAAGAATTAAAAATTCTAGGATTAGTTTTTGACTCTAAGTATAATTTTAATTCGCATTGTAAATACATTAGAAACTCTTTGCAATCAAGATTAAACATTGTAAAATATCTTTCGTCAAAATACTCGTTAATACATCCAAATACGCTCATCAGTGTTGTCAGATCACTTCTTCTTTCAAAGATCGACTATGCGCTTCCGCTTTACGGACGAAGTTCGAAGAACAACATCAAGCTTATATGTGCCCCATACCACTGCGCGATACGCCGTAGCCTCAGAGCTTTTCCAACATCACCAATTGAAATCATTCTTGCGGAGTCAGGTCTACCAAGTGTACAAAATAGGATTGAAGACGCAACCCACCGACTGCTATCAAAAGCGGTTGAAAGCACAAACTCATCGCTGACCAAAGCCTTTGCTACTTCTCTGAGGCGTACCAGGCTCCCAAGAGTTCTTTCAGCAATATCAAAATGCGTTATCTTTGCAAAAAAAAATTCTCTTCCACTGTCTGTGGGGAATAAAGTAAAGCCCCTTCATCCTCATTGGCTAATCCCGTGTGAATCACTCCCCAACAAACTATCCAAGCTGCCCAAACAGAACACACCAAACGATGTTTTCAAAAAAACGTTTTTTGAAATGGAGCATGAATACGAAAAAAATGGCTGGAAGTTGATCTTCACAGACGGATCTAAGTCATCCGAATACACTTCCTTTTCCGTGGTCACGAACACAGGTAATACAATCTGCAACTGGCTTCTTCCTCATATGTGTTCGGTTTTCTCAGCAGAGGCATCTGCCATATTGAAGGCGGTCGAGCATGCAAAAAAACACAATGGTAAATACCTCATTTGCACCGACAGCAAGTCTTGCATCTCAGCTATTAAGTCGTTATCAAATTACAATCCGATAATAAGCAAAATCAGAGACGCCTTGATCAGCGCTCCGAGAAAAATCAAAATAATGTGGATTCCGGGCCACGTGGGAATAACCGGCAATCACCTCGCTGACGCCGCTGCCAAAAGTGTCAAAAACATACCGGCTCTTACTTACAACTATCTTTCGAAACAAGACATACGCAACTTCATCAAACACAAAAGGCTCGAAGAAAACTTAAATGCTTGGAAACTACACACCCATAGTTACGCCATCATCAACCCAGAAAGAATACCAACCTTGTATGGGCCCACCACGAAAATAAGCGCCATCAAAGCATACACTCGCCTCAGGATCGGACACACCATCCTAACTCACTCGCATATACTTATGGGAAAATCCCGTTCCAATTGCCCTTTTTGTGACAACTCCGTATCAATTCAACACATACTAGCAGACTGCCCAGTAATCCACTCAACAGCACACTACTCTGACAACATTGACTTACCACAAGCATTAAAAAATCCCTCAGATAAAAATGTAATGACTATATATAAATTTTTAAAAGATAGAAATTTACTAAAATACATCTAACACACTAACAACTAACTAACACAATTATAGTACCTAAGCTATTAATAAGGCGGCTGAAGGCCTAGTAGCCAGTGCTGCGATTTCATGTATTTATATAATAAATATTTTATTGTATAAATGATTATAAAATATAAAATATAAAAAAATATAAAAATTATACTTAATATACTTAGCGCTAAAATCATGCAGATAACTTCATGAATTATTAGTTAATTTAAGTTAAATTGTTACTCATTGATTTTAGCTTATAATAAATACACTTTATTACATATATATTTTTTGTTCTTTCCCAAATATATTTTGTTTTTTTGATACACATACACATGTATGTATGTGATTTGTCTGTAATATAATTTTTTTGTGTTTTATCTATAAATTTTGTATAGTATAATAACGTTTTAATCGAAATCTTCCAGCAATTGCATAACTAATTAATTAGAATATTGTTTCCAAAATCCTTTGTAGCGGTTAAAATTCCCAAAACAATTGCCGAACATGAAAAGTTTTCGATTGCGCTAGCAGATCTAAATTTATTTGGATGCATATTGAATTTTTAATTAACTCACAGAGCAGATAATTTGTTTTCAAATTGCAAACACTGAAAGAGTAAAATGATTAGGTAGCAAAAAATACATACATATGTACATATGCTCAACAAAAACCAACAGCATCAACTTATTTTGTTGCACTGTATCTTAACATAAGTCATTTCTGCCACATAATTGTAGGTTGTTGAATGACACGTAGTTGTCATCATTATGCTCTAAACACATAACGACGACAAACGACATCTGTCAAATGTTACACACGTTCTTATGGACACTTATTTTGACGACGACACGAAAACACGACTGTAGGCCGACAGTTGTCATTCTCGCTAATTCCTATTTGCCAACGACAGTAGAATGAAGAAGAGAGATGAGGAAGAGTGGTGATGCCACTAATATGTAAAATGTAAAATTATTCACAGCTCTTACAAACTTGACGTTATTTTACAAATAAAAGCATAAAATAGCTCTATTTTATCATTTGTAATAACAATTGATAATTTAAAACAAAAATATATACCTATGTATTTACTTATTTTTTGCATAAAAAATTTAACTTTGAACAAAATATTAAAATTTCATTGAAGTGCAAGGTATTAGTGTGGCCACAACGAAATTGTGTACATGCAAAATGGACAGCTGCGTTGTTTTCTGTACATGCGTTGTTTTGTTTTCATTTCACTTTCGTACTCTAGTTTGTCGTTTGTCGTCTGGTCGTCGTTATGTGTTTAGTACATTACTCAGCTTATTAATTTTACTATCTAGGATATGAGTGTATGTATGTAAACATGTTGTGTGGCACGAAATGACTTCAATATAACTAATGGGAATGTTGCAGGCATTTTGCGTTTGGTTATGTGTGTGTTCTATTTGTGTCTTCACATAAATTTGACACGACCACCCCTACGAATTGTGCTATGCCCTAAACGGTGCATTTACATTTGGTATACTTATTATGTGTATGTACAGACACGTATACTGTTGTTGCAATGAGGGGAGCGATTGCAGTTGCAATTGGCAGCTCATGTGTATATGCGCCTACTTATGGGCAAAATTTATGACAGTATGTACGTGTAGAAGACATTAACAGCGGCGCTGACGAATGGCTGCAACAAAAAAGTGTTGCATGCAATAAATACTCGTAGTAATTTAAGGTAGTGTATGTTAGGCGTAGAAATTTACGGAGGAACAAAAATATATATGTACATTTATATGGAAACATACAAATGGATATATCCTACTTGCGCTTAAGGCTCTTTCAATTAATTTGTCAGCAACTGTATATATATATACACACACACATATGAAAATTTGCACTGATGTTCATTCAAAAGTACATGCCGGTCCTTGGCTAAGCCTCATTATACGATTAGTGTGTGTACATATATGTATGTGTGGTTGATGGCTGAGTGTAAATACTTTTTATATCACAGTGTGGCGCCAAAAACAACAACGTGATTGGAGATTTTAATAAGAAATGCGATAATTAAAGTAAAAATTGAGCTACAATATAAGATATCAGTTATGTTGTTGCACAGTGCTTGCCATTTAGTTAAGCACAATTTTAATGATTCATTATTATTTATTAAAAAGTCCTTTAATTTATCAATTAGAAAATTGTCTATATTAAAGTACTGAACTATGCATGTGTCTGAACACTCGGAAATTCTTACTCACTTTGATTTAATACCGGATCACTTGGATCATAGATTCGCCTAACCGAACTCGGGCGGCTTCACGGCTACTGTTTATCAATCCCAATTGAACAAATTTTTTTTTGTTGTTTTACAACAATCGCTAAAGCATTACTTTACTGAAAACACGCGCTTACTTATTATACTCTCGCAACAAAGTTGCTAAAGAGAGTATTATAGTTTTGTTCACATAACGGTTGTTTGTAAGTCCTAAAACTAAAAGAGTCAGATATAGGGTTATGAATACCAAAGTGATCAGGATGACGAGTAAGGTTGAAATCCGGATGTCTGTCTGTCCGTCAGTCCGTTTGTCCGTCCGTGCAAGCTGTAACTTGACTAAAAATTGAGATATCATGAAACACGTATTTCTTGGCTCCATAAGAGGGTTAAGTTCGAAGATGGGCAAAATCGGCCCTCTGCCACGCCCACAAAATGGCGAAAACCGAAAACCTATAAAGTGTCATAACTAAACCATAAATAAAGATATTAAAGATATTAAAATTTGGCACAAAGGATCGCATTAGGGAGGGGCATATTCGGACGTAATTTTTTTGGAAAAGTGGGCGTGGCCCCGCCCCTACTAAGTTTTTTGTACATATCTCGGAAACTACTATAGCTATGTCAACCAAACTCTATAGAGCCGTTTCCTTCAGGCATTTCCATATACAGTTCAAAAATGGAAGAAATCGGATAATAACCACGCCCACCTCCCATTAAAGATTATGTTGAAAATTACTAAAAGTACGTTAACCGACTAACAAAAAACGAGAAAAACACTAAATTTTACGGAAGAAATGGCAGAAGGAAGCTGCACCCAGGCTTTTTTTTTTAATTTAAAATGGGCGTGGCGTCGCCCACTTATGGATCAAAAACCATATCTCAGGAACTACTAATCTAATTAATTTTACAGCAAAATGAAAAAAATATGTAAATGACGGATAATGAAATCTCGATTATCACTTTATCATGCGACAGTATAAAATGTTCGGTGATACCCGAACTTAGCCCTTCCTTACTTGTTCTCATTAAATTTACAAGTAATTACTTTACGGCTGGAAGGCAATTTTCGCTATTTGCATGTTTAAATACTAAAATGAGCGCATGAAATAAACGAGACGTAAATAAATGACAATAATGAAATAACGAAATTAATTTAAACCCTATTTGTCGAGATTGCAATGGAAATTAAAACACATAGCGGCACTTCATTTAAAAAATGACAATAATAAGTGACACAGATTATTGAAACAAAGCGGTCACGAAAATGGCATGGAGTAACTTTTATCGACTCGCTTCAATTTGATATGACTTTCAGAGCTGCAAATCGAACAATTAACAGGCATACATAAAATGAAGATATCATAGAATATGATCAAAAGCTTTGTTTTTAATCTGCTTGAGCTTATAGAGAGGCGAATTAAACAAGCAAATGGTATATAAGATAAATCGAATAAAAAGAATTCAGAACTCTTTAGTTAGATATTGTCATATTAACATTATGACTTTAATGTTGCTTTCACAAGAACTTTGCCTAGAAGACTGCCGTGCCAATTATTCCAAAAGCATATCAAGCCTACTGAATTTCGGCCTGACTTAAAAATGCCTTTAAAGCGTCTTCTGCAGTCTTACACCCCAAATTTTGTCATTACTCCTTCTACTTACTTTCTCCAGTAGAGATTCGATTGACAATTTTACTTTTAAATACTGAACAATTAAGTTTGATGAAAGTCGGTTGCTGCATAATTCGCTAAAATTGACTTATTCTTATCTGACGCTAAGTCTTCAATTTATAAATTTAGTTTTTTCGGAAACATTTCATTCCAGGAGCGGCTTTTGGGTTCGAAGTTTACTGGTAAGCTTGATCAGTAGAACTAACTAAGTATTACCAATATTATAAGAAAAATCATATCCAACATTTATCAAGCCCTGCTCGTTAGTCTACTTATACGTAGGCTGCTATATATATTTCTGGACTATGCAACACTAAGTGTCGCCAGGTGCAATCTGACATTTCCATTGGAAAGTTTGACATTTTTTAGCATAACATCACTCAGAACGTTTTGTCATTTAATCGTGAATTGTTTTATTTGCAGGGAATTAAAAAAGTCATCTCGGCCAAAAAATGGAATTAACTCGTGAACATTTTCGTGCGAATATTTTTCACAACTTTCGACGTGGATTATCACTACAAGAGTGCATCGATTAACTAAAATCTTTGTATGACTATGAAGAACCATCCTATAGCACTGTGAAAAACTGTTACAACGAAAAACAGCCGAAAAAACAGCCGTTGTGCCAGAAAACATCGATGCCGTACGTGAACTGATAATGCAAGACCGTCATGTAACATACCTTCAGATAGAGGCATGCCTATGCATTTCTCCCACCAGCATACATTCGATATTGCATGAACACCTGGCCGTAAAAAAGTTTTGTTCTTGTTGGATCCCGCACAATTTGACAATCGCTCAAAAAAAGGCTTGTGTGGATTGGTGTAAAGAAATGCTGAAAAAATACGATCGCGGTGCTTCAAAAGACGTTTATAAGATCGTCACAGCAGGTGACGAATCATGGATCTATGCATATGAGCCCGAAACAAAACAGTAATCGACCGTGTGGGTCTTCCAAGACGAGCCAAATCCAACGAAAAAAAAACATTTTCGTTGATAAATATGCCTATTTTCATTATTAGGCTGGAAATATATATAGCAGCCCTCGTATGCATACACCCTGCTGTCATTTGACTATATTGATTGAATGTCATGTTAATGCGCATTTTACGATAAGTAGCTTTTTAATGTGCGAGAATTAAAATACACATCATTAAATAAAATAAATAATTCCTGCCTAATGGGTATTAAATAAAAGTGCTACTTGTGTGGATTATATTTCATATTGTACAATTATGATTTGAAATAAAGCGTTGAAAAGTAAGAACTGTTGGATTATTCTTAATGCTTGGAAGCGTTAATCGGTGGCATTTCACTATGTTTATTTTTGCATAAATGGATTATCGATTCTTTCATGTAATGGCGCAAAGCAGGACAGAACTCACAAAGTCAGAAGGTTTTCCATCAATAGTTGGCACACTAGGGGACTTTTAAGCCCAAAACGCAATAACATATTTCAACTTCCATTACCGCTAGCGTTGAACGTCTACTACTTCTTATAGTATAGTTTACGCAAGCAAATGAAAATCTCTTACAAGTACTCGCAACAAATGTCAAAACTACTGAAATTAAAGGGTGATTTTTTAAGAGCTTGATAACTTTTTTTAAAAAAAAAAACGCATAAAATTTGCAAAATCTCATCGGTTCTTTATTTGAAACGTTAGATTGGTTCATGACATTTACTTTTTGAAGATAATTTCATTTAAATGTTGACCGCGGCTGCGTCTTAGGTGGTCCATTCGGAAAGTCCAATTTTGGGCAACTTTTTCGAGCATTTCGGCCGGAATAGCCCGAATTTCTTCGGAAATGTTGTCTTCCAAAGCTGGAATAGTTGCTGGCTTATTTCTGTAGACTTTAGACTTGACGTAGCCCCACAAAAAATAGTCTAAAGGCGTTAAATCGCATGATCTTGGTGGCCAACTTACGGGTCCATTTCTTGAGATGAATTGTTGTCCGAAGTTTTCCCTCAAAATGGCCATAGAATCGCGAGCTGTGTGGCATGTAGCGCCATCTTGTTGAAACCACATGTCAACCAAGTTCAGTTCTTCCATTTTTGGCAACAAAAAGTTTGTTAGCATCGAACGATAGCGATCGCCATTCACCGTAACGTTGCGTCCAACAGCATCTTTCCACCAGCGTACAAACCACACCAAACAGTGCATTTTTCGGGATGCATGGGCAGTTCTTGAACGGCTTCTGGTTGCTCTTCACCCCAAATGCGGCAATTTTGCTTATTTACGTAGCCATTCAACCAGAAATGAGCCTCATCGCTGAACAAAATTTGTCGATAAAACACATTTCGAACCGAACACTGATTTTGGTAATAAAATTCAATGATTTGCAAGCGTTGCTCGTTAGTAAGTCTATTCATGATGAAATGTCAAAGCATACTGAGCATCTTTCTCTTTGACACCATGTCTGAAATCCCACGTGATCTGTCAAATACTAATGCATGAAAATCCTAACCTCAAAAAAATCACCCGTTACTTTCAAGTCGCATCATTTTTTTTTAATATCTGTAATTTACCGTTAGAAATATACTGCAAATTCAACGATAATAAAAACGGTGATATTTTAATCAAAACTCAGAGCGAATAATCCTTTCAAACTTCCACGCGGCCAAGCGTCAAGTGTCAGAATAATTATGCGACGCACGACGTGCAGCCACTTAATGCAAAAACTTGGCTGACATTTGTGAAAGGCGGACGATGAATGATGGTATTGGAGGGGAGAAGCCGACGTTTACTGGCAAACTTTTAAATTAGATTCTTGTCAAATTTGCAACAGTGCAAACAGGGAGCTTTAATTTTTCTTGCTTTCCATGAGTTTCCCTTTCGTTAATTACGTGAACGAGAAAGAGGGGAATCAGAAAAGAACAAAAACAAATAAAAATCAAAAATGAATGTCTGTAACACACGCCGACACAGTTCAGCTGAGCGCTGTTGCACTTTCACTTGCAATTTAAATGCTCGGCAAACAACGGTGCAACTAAAGTGCAAACTCATGTTTGTCCGCGCTCTCCACTACTATCGTGCTACATTGCCACCCTTTGCTTACATTTCATTATGCCTCAATCCTTTCCGTTGGCAAAAGAGTGTTGCATACAAACACAAAATCAAATGCATTTGCTTCAGCAACAAACAAGGTAACTGCACAATAAATCGCAAATTGTCGTGTTTTCGCATTTTACATGATGTCTTGAGCAATTTTACGACTTTGCGCAAATTTGCCACTGACTAACGGTACCAGTTTCATAGCCGAAACGTTGCCACGCCAGCATGCCACATGAAGTAAAGGGTGAAATATGAGGGAGTTGAAGTCATTGCAGCACACCTCGCCAATTTGTTTTTTTGTTAAATGGAAATGCGTTTGCACGCCTATTCAACATGCCTTCAGTCCTACACCCAACTGGAGCCCCCATTCTTCCTACGCCTCCTGCATCTTCTGCAGCCAAGTGTGTTATTTGCGTTTGCAGCAGCAGGCGATTGTTGTCGGCATAGCAGCTTGCTTCGATTTTTGTATGTAGTACTTTAATTGTTGTTGTGTGATCTCTTGTAACACAATGGAGTCTGTAAAATGTTCGGAATTCAAATGTGCGTAAATGCATTGAAGCACACGTCCCTACACAGTTGCACGTTCCCATGTTACACGAGGTTGTGTGACGAAATGGCTGTCAGATTGCTTGTATGTGGCACGTTTCAGCTTTCCACATGCTATAACAATAGCCATGGCATATCTAAGCTTCTTGTAACTTTCGTTTTGCAAATGACTGTACATGTTTAATGGTATATTACATATGTTTACTGACGGCATCAACTTAAATTGGATCTGGGATACATTTCTCAGAAGAAATTTAGTGCAAAATTTTCAATAACTCAATTTGGAATAGCAAAGCTCAACAAGAAATTTTGTTAAGGTAGTCAACGGAGATAATGAGATGAGCCGACTCTTTAAGTATTCGATAGAAAGAGAGAGAGAGACGGTAATAGATAGAAGGAGATGAGAAGAGTTAAATAGAGGTTCTGTAAAGCCTGCATGAGAGAAAGGGAAAAGGAAAGGGAAAAACGTTAGTTTTGACTTCACCGAAACTGCAATACACTTCACAGATGCATTTCATACAGAATACAATGGACAAAATATCTTTTTCTTGAATTTAATCAGTCATGCCATACAAAGTTATATACTGTAGTGATCTGATCTGCTAAAAATAATTGGTGATCTCTCATCCGATGCTGTTTTCTTTTTTCGGCGGGTCGCAAACCGAGCGTACAACCCTAACTTTATGTCGCCTTCAAACGGATTTTTTTTGGTTACCTAGAGAATATTTGGATTCAGACCGGAAGTCGTGAGCTGCTTGAGCTATATGTAAAATAATCGGGTCTGGCCATTCCCAGGTGAATAGCTTTTAGAGAACTTTTCTCACTTGCGTGTACTTCTACACATGGCTTCATCCTCCATGTCGTCCAAATGGATGAAAATACTTCAGCTCTGAGAGTATTCGACAAAGTACCTGGCGGGGAAAGCGAAGGAAGAGGAAGACCTCCACTCCGTTGGAAAGACCAGGTGGATAATGACTTGGCTACACTTAGAATCACCGATTGCCGTCAAACAGTGAAGGGGAAGAACGACTGGCGCGCTGTTGTAAACTCGGTTACAACCGCGAAGGAGGTGTCAACGCCAATAAAGAAGAAGAGGCAATACAATAAAACACTTTTTCGTACAAGCACTTCGATTAATTTCTATGGCAGTTATATGCCAAAGTGATCACATATCGGCAATTCCGACAAATAATCAGCTACTTACGAGAAAGATTATGCTTACGATATATGAGCAATGAGCTTTACCGAAAACAAAGATTGAGAACGACGTATACTCGAACTAAATGAGTCTTAAAAAGATATAAATAAAGATCTCAGAATTTTAACCCTCCGATCATAAACGTTTCTGATACGAGGTGACTCATTCGAAAAGACTCCGCCCTGCGAAAGGAACCAAAAATGTATGTAAATAAGGTCCCGAAAGTAAATTTAACTTCTGTTGAGACAAAGCAGAAAATCTTTAGCCATAGTCGTAATGTACCAGATGTTGAAAGGCAGCAAAACTTTTCCAGCTTTGAGTCCTCTATATCATGCGTTTGGAACTAATGGCTACCATCAAAATCCCTTCTAAAGAGTGTACTCTTATTGGGGAGTACAATTTGTGGAAGTCGACGGGGTTTAAGTAGTGATAACTTTCTTTTGCAAGCTTGGTACTGTGAAAAAATACTTAGATTAAAGCTCATCCCGTCTGATCACTAAATGTATAACGAAAGCCTGCGCTCTCAAAACACATGATAAATGTTCAGCTAATATGGAGTACTAAGGGTATGGTAAAGATATGAAAAAAAGAGTATTTGAAAGGT
The DNA here is from genome assembly GCF_023373825.1 of Bactrocera dorsalis. NCBI lineage: Eukaryota > Metazoa > Arthropoda > Insecta > Diptera > Tephritidae > Bactrocera > Bactrocera dorsalis. The sequence goes on from NC_064307.1 coordinate 44,087,254, forward strand.
AAACGAGAAGAGGAAACGTGCATTTAACCCTTAAATGCATGGTTTTTCCTTTTTAAATACCAAGTGTGTATTTTTTAAGTGGCGCGCCAAGCTGTCAAATTATTAAAATTAAAAAGTGAAATGTCATATCATGAAAGTTTGCATTCAAAAGTCAACACAGATATTTTTAGCACCTAATAAAAGTAAAAAATACTGTGTTTGAGTTACCGTTTAGAAATTATGTAAGGAAGAAAACACTGATGTATATATACATCATCATGCATTTAAGGGTTAAACTATGGATTGTCAAACCGGAGGTAAAATGCTATTACGATAGAGGTGCCCATTTTTAGAAGAAATTATGCAATACATACTATTTTTTAAGAACCAGTCGTGGTACAAAATGAACTAGTTCTGTAGTAACTATATAGTCTCCCTACCCTCAGTTACCGATCTGCTTAATGTTTAATATTTTTATGTGCCTTTTATTGCTGTAGAAGTAATTTGTATTATATCCACATATGAGCTGTGCGTGGCATAAACAAACACGCGCTCAAATGTAACCATTTACACACATACCTTACATATGTGCCGGTGCCGGTAGGCGTTTATCTGCATGGCGAGTGTTAAAATGTTTAAATTACTTTCTAAATTTAAACGCGATCAGCGTAAGCAACATGCAACTTGCCACAATAATGTGGCGTGTCTTGTGCGGTACATGTGTTTGGGTGCATGGCAATTCTCATGCCGCTAAGAAGTGTTGTTCATATTGACGGTTGCAAGATATGCTCGTTGCATGAATATGCGCTTGTAAATATGTAAATTATACATGATTTATGCACATGCAAATACTGATGGCTGCTTACTTATTCGTGAGATGTGTTCGTGCCACATATGCAAATTCATATATATTTACAAGCAAGTGCCACAGTTTGTTCAACACGCGTTCACCTATTTGTAAGCGCAAATTTTTCAATTTAGTGAAGTAAATTAACCAGCTGACAGTGAGAAAAGAAGATCAAGATATTATCTACTGAATATGAATTTTAAATTTTTTGATTTTGGTTTGTCTTTGCTTCTTTTGTAGAAAGATATTATTTTTAAAGTTTTCAATAATAAAAAAATATGTGTATATGTCACATATGCAGATATCCTTTATACCATATGTGTATAAGTATTTTAAATTATTGTTTTGTAGCTTTAGCCTGTAGAACTTAATAGACCTTTTTTCACGAATTTGCAACATTCAAATTGCGCCAGGAATCTACTAAATGATAACAGCACATTTTTAATTGAAAATCTAGATACACAGAAATAACATCCTTTGTAATGTTTCAGATTTGATGTGAAGACCAGTAAAGGTCTTCCTGAAAAATATTTTCCCTTAGGTTGGAATATTTGCTGCCACCTTGTAGCGCAGAGAGAAACACGATTCCTTTTTCTTTACTCAGTCAAGCTGTCTCTTTTAGGGCTCTATGCTGGCCGTAATATGGCATATTTTAAAGTATTTTTTATACTAACTAAGGAATCTAGTTTTGCGACCTTTAGTATTCAAAACTACGCTTTAAGAATATGTAAAAGGATATTAACCCAAAAGCTTTGTAACAGTGCAAGTTGAATCTTTAAACTATGAAAATTAGGCAATAAGTGTTCAATATTTTGTTGAAAATTTTTTTAACTAATTTGCTGAAATTTTTAATTTTTTAAGAAAAATAAACCTTGTTTTTCTTTTTGCTTCATAATAATATTCTTGGATTTATTCTTATCAATTTTAAGTTACATTCATACATACTCATTAATTTTTTTGTTGAGACTCCACGAATAGAAGTAACCTAGCGTGAGTGCTTACCTGAAAATAGATAAAAAAAGATTATCAATATTTATGCAATAAATTTATGGTATATATAATAAATTAATAATAGATAATGTGTTCCTTCGAACTATAGTTAATAAAATATTTTCGGAAGAAATTTTAATTGCCACAAAAAATAATGGGTTGTCAAAAAAGTCTTGCGGTATTTTTATTGATTTTTTTTTATTGAAATTGAAATGAATTTTTGATGACTCATGCCCAGCTCTTGACCGATGCTACGGCTGCTATTATACCGGTCTCTTTCGACCAATTCAGCGATTTTATCGCAATTTTCGACGACAGGCCTTCCGGAGCGTGGCGCATCTTCGACCACCTCTACACCAGAACGAAAACGTTGAAACCATCGTTGTGCGGTGGAAATGGAAACTGTATCGGGTCCATAAACTGCACAAATTTTATTGACGGCTTGAGATGCATTTTGCCTTTATCGTAGTAGTACTGTAAAATATGCCGTATTTTCTCTTTATTTTGCTCCATGTTTGCGACGCTATAACTCACGAAAGACTTAAAAGAACGACAATCAATCAAACACGTGTTAGCGCGTGAAATGAGCTTTCCAAAAAGATATAGCATGACCCGATGCGACGAATAAAACTAGAACTACGCGCTTTCAGCGCGAACTAGCGAAAATACCGCAAGACTTTTTTGACAACCTAATATACATATATATGTAATTAGATCTAGAGTAGCGGTTTGTTGCTCCTCTGTCCAAAGGACTACTTCACTAACAATATATTGTACATTAATGATAATTTTTATACTCATCCAATTGCCTTCAAAATTTTTACACGTTTCAAATTTATGTAAATTTGGGTATAAGCTTAAAGTCTCATTAATTGCTGTTCAATTAGGTGTTCAATAAATGATTTTTTAATGTGATATTTTAATATTGAAAATGAATAATAATGTAATTATGTAGAACATCTTTCATAAAAATCAGTTAAACTCATATAAAAGCAATTCATTATTATTGCTTTTGTTTACTCTTGAACTTTATTAATTTTAATTACTGTTTTAATTGCACTTTGTTTTAGTAATAATAAGCAGTGCATTTACTATGCAGCTTAATTAAAATTTAATCTTAATAAAAGCAATTATTATGACATAATAGAACGCGCCATACATATTTTTATTAAAACCAATTTTTTTAATAACCTGCTTTGGTTTAATCAATTAAAGTGTAATTTTAATATAGTGAAAAAAAAAATTACTTCATTGCAGATTTATTATGATTATGTTTAGAACGAAATGTGAAATTTTTTGTTTACACATTAAAACAAAGTCATGTGCTTTTATTTTTTATAATATATATATTTTTATATTTTTTTTATGAATAATACTTTTTATGAGATTAAAAAATTATGAATTTTACAAATTATGTGCACATAAGCTTATATAAATATATTTTTTAACCACCATAAGTTGGGTAAAAAGTTAATAATTTTTTTATGTTTCAGTTCACAAATTCAGTAGCTCATTAACCAATCACCTATGGTTTAGTCTTTTTTCTATAATATTTACAATTGCTTATTAAAAATTGCACAATGTTCAGTTCATTCAATTACAAGATTAATTATTTACTGTGGGCAGAAATATTAAGACATTAGGCGACATTCTGTATGGCAGTCAGTGATATTTGTGCCAAATAATGTTTAGATATTTTAAAAGATCAATTAATGATTACTTTCATATAGATTTTGAAGAATAAATTTGCAATTAAAAGTTTTGCTATTCTTTGCTCATAGTAGTATAGCAAATATAAGATACTTATAGGAACGTACAAAAGTACCCGTAATTTTCATTACTACGCAGTTGTTTTTGTGCCTGTCGCTGACAACCAAATGGTGCGTAAACAATATTACAAATCACAGAATTCGGCAAAAAAGAGTTTTTGTTTTATTTTGACTCAAGTTATCGTACACTGTCAAATGAAAGCAGCAGAAAAGTTTTGTTGTCAAAATCCTATTGCACTAAGGCGTTGTTGTATAAACAATTTATCACGCGTTCATTGTCAGACGCGAGTATGTGAACCAAATGCATGCCACAAACACTGTGGCACTACTGTGTGTGCGACACATTCACTTTTCCGCTTGCATTAATGCAGTTGCTGACTGTCAGCGGCAACATTCCTATCGCCGTCGACTGTGGGCGATGTGCGTCGCTGCCGGCGCTATGCAAATCTCGTTGGCGCGTAATCACTGCGTTGCCAAAATGCATTATCGTCTATAAAAATGCGCGCAAGTATTTGTGTGTGTGTGTTTGATGATTTTCGGTGAGCGCGACGTGCAACATGACACGCTGCACATTGCATTATTGATGGCTGATAATTGGCAATTGCATACTCGTTTGACGCTAGCTTTGCGCGCAATCGTCTGTCAATTGCGTTTTATTGATTTGCAATGTGGAGACACTTTCACAAGCGTCGCTATTTTTATTCAACGATTTCATTGTTATTTATTTATTGTAGTCTAACAATTATGCAAGGAAGATACGGAGGGAATTTGAGCATTTAGGGAAAAGGGAATATATTGTACAGTAAAAATATTTACTGTTATTTAATGGACAAATTTTACTTGTTAGAAAAACTTTGTGAGAAAAAATAAGCCCTCCACAAAACAAAAATAAACATTTCATTGGATGCCATTTTTAGAAGTTGCTTGGAAGAAAACGAGGTAAAATTCTGCATTTACGCAATCTATGAACAAATGTTGGGGTTTCATATCTTTAGGTTTTCAAAATATGGTTCAAGAGCTCCTAGCAATAAAAGTTCTTTTTGAGTCAAGGATCGATCGATATTTAAAAAAATGTTTAATCATTTCGAACTATCCATCAGGCAGGATTAAAACCCATGATTCTCGACCTTGTTTAAGGTCCAACAGTAAACTATCTGCATCAAGTTGAGTTCAACGTTTAAATACAGATATCTTTTACAAAGACTTTATAAACTTTCTACCGTATTTGGACTAATTGAGAAATGTTTTGTAGTTGACTACGCACTAAATAAATGCACTCGCATACTTGAGTTGGTTTGTAGCTCGAGCAAGATCTGTGCGATCTCTGCTCCACTCACTTACTGATAAATGTAATTTCTTTCTAATCGAATAAGGCCATAACGAAAAACAAATTTTTATACGACAAGAAAACTACACAGAAAATTTAAATGAGAGAGAAACCACAAATGATAAATGGAAGAAACTTCAAAAGTGGCATGTTTACTAAATAAATGTTTACTGGCAATAAAAAGCACAGATAAAACACATAAAATTAAGATAACGCTGATGTTGCATAAAAGTTGCATTGCATTGGTAGCCGGCAGATCGCTCGATCGCACTGATGTGAGCCTTAAAAGGAAATCGAAAGGAATTTCATGGCGAACAACTTCTCATTGCGGTACTTGTTGTTCTCACTGTGCGCTGGCGGTTGTGCCAGGAGGTGATGTTTAATTAAATATTGAGAAAACATTGTAAAATTCAGTTGCGGCAATTTTCGTACACGAAGCGGTGGTAAATGAATGGGGTGAAGTATACAGGAATACATAGAGTTTTTGTAAAAAAATGGAGGAATTAATAAAAAGAGATAAATAAATATTAACGTATTTACATAAGAATTGTATACTAGTGAAGATACAGTTGCGAGCAACAACGTTAAGATTTTGCTAATTTATGATTTTCGCTTTGACTGAGTTTACAAAACCATTTTTGTTAGAAACATAGTTTTTATAAAGTAATTAGAATACATTTAAGTTATTCAGGCTTTTAAAATATCCAGAACTTTAAAATTTTTTTGAGGAAAAAAGTCTTAAGTCAGCTTAGATCATGCAGATGTTGAAAAATAAATATTTTAACTTTTAATTTTTTTTAATTATATCAAAATTAAGAAAGAGCAACGTTTACAACATGTTCAAAATAAATTTAGCTGTTGAGAACTGCCAAATATAAATTCTTACTCCATTTTCTTGCACACGACTGTAAATATGAATGTATTAAACATAAAAAATACATATAAAATATAAATTAAGCACAAAATTACAAATGTAAACTTTGCAAGCAAACAAAATTATCTGCGCTGTCGCGGTTGTAATTACAGGCGATAGCCAAAAAACGGAGACGTATAATCAAAAATCAATTACAAATGCAATACGCTTCATTAAAGCGCATACTATATGTACATATTACTGCTGGAAAAAACAACCAAAAACACATAACGACAACTGCAGTTGTAATTTATACACTAAATTATAAATAATTCAGAAGCTGCGGCGCATGCGCATGCGCGTTTTGTTGTTTTTCGAGTTATTTGCTTTGCCTTTTTCAAAACTTTGAGTTTTTTACTCTTTTCTGTGTATTATTTGCAGTTTGGCGTTGCGCATGCGCACACCTAAAACGACTATACACATGCCTTGATGAGATATAGCGCAATAATTCCAAATATATATACTCGTATACACACAAACTTGTAGTATAGGCAATTTTCGCATTACAACAACAATAGTATTCACGTGAGATACTCGGTGTAATCACGCAGCCGTTTTGTTACGCAAAGTCGACGGCATGCAATGTCTTGCGAAGTTGATGTGGTGCTATGAGGCACATTTCGAGACGTGCGTCCCACGCAAATTTGCGACAACAAAACTGGATTCGATGAAGCGATAATGCTTTTAGCGAAGCTTGGGGACATATTTTGCATGGCATTAGTTGTGGCAAACATGAAACATAAGCAGACAGACAACTATATTTGACATACACAGCACACATGTATAAGTATATAGACTACAGTGCGCCTCGCTGTGGAGACACAAATTACATTGATAGGAAAGCGAGCGCCTCGTGAGGAGCAAACGGAGGGCCGTCAGCCAGCCTGTGACCACTAATCGATTGGAAATCTAATGAAGTGCGAAGAGGCGTGCATCAAGTGGGCTGCACACGCGCGACACAGCGTAGCCAACAGAGTACGTTGCTAGACGAATGCATACAACACAAGCACACGCATACATTCATACAGGCGAACACAAATTATTTGAGAAGTCGCGACCTGGCAGCCGGCGAGTCAATGCAACGCGTGCCGTACTGTGACACAGAGGCTGACGGCTTGTAATGTCGCACAACGGTTGTGGCAAGGTGCTTTTCGCCTGCAGCCGATTCGCTTACGACCGCTGTAACGATTGTGGCGACAACCTGTGGTCGCGCGATTACCGGGAGGACTAACAGAGACACTACTGAGGCGCTAAAGTGTGATGGCTGCTCGCCAGACAGCCCAGCTAAAAATCCCACCTTTGCTTGGGGGAAATAGGTTTTTCTTTTTTGAATTTGATTACATTGCGACGTATGCCTTGTCGCCAGTCGCCTACTGCAAGTGTCAACACTATTGTTTTTGTTGTTTCTGGTGCTGCCGCAAATGCCGGTAACCGTATATTTTGACACAATTGCTCAATTCATTGGCGCGTGCTTTGTGTCTGCGATTGGAAAACGTTGCGCGCTTTTGGCCATTTGACAGGTTCGCCGACATTGCGGAGGCGTGTCTGCCGCATAAATTCTGCAGATTCTGAACCGCAAGGCATGTGTACCGGAGTGAGTAAAAGAGAGTGGTGAGCGGTGACCAAATACTCGCCACCGCTGACATGCGGCAGGAGGCTGTGAGGCGCGTGGGAAGCCGATTAAATAAACCTATGAAATTGGAAACATGCTACGAATGCAGAGCGTCTGTGCCACACACACATGTTGGTTGGCATGCTGTTACGCAGCTAGAATGTCTTAATATTTGCATGAGTGGATATGTCACCATTTTTATTAAAGCTGCCGCCAAGTGCACTTCAAACGTTTCTCTCAACGTACAAATGCACGCACACATATAGATACACAGCCATACATCTACATATATATATAGAGAGAGATATTCGCTCACTCGTTGAAATGCTCTCTCCTCAGCCTAATCCGTACAGTGCTTGCTGCTCGTTTCACGTCTTTAGCCCGGTCTTGGCATGAGCCGCTCATGCCGCCTGCGTGTAATTAACACCTTTATGGTATAGCAAATAAATTAATGATTACTTGTAAGTGCATTAAGATGTTGCTTTCCGATAATATTTGTATAAACATGCAAGTGCCATAATGATATATTACAATTTATGAGGTACGCGATACGACAGTTATGTTGAATGAGAAAACAACCAATGTAACAGGTAGGCGGTCAAAAGTAGTGTGCAAATAATTTAATATTTTGTAATGGTTTCTACTCAGAATAAGCGTATTCAGAGTCTACGCTGAAAAGGAATAGCTATGGATATAACAAAACACAAAAACAAAAATGTTTCTGATATTATCTACCTTAAGTTATTATATCTTTTCAAAAACTCTTCTAAAAGTAATTAATCCACTCGACGTGATCAATTCGGCACTTCTCTGCTAGCTAACATTTAACGTTACTCGCTTGCTAGAGGACTTTTATTTTAAGAAATGAAGTGTGTTGACTTCGATCTTCAAGTCGAAATAAGGGGTTTTTCTTTAACATTTTAAATAAAATAATGCACTATGTTTGGTAAATAAAAAGGTAAGTATCCACCAAAATTCGTAAAAAATTTTGGGGTTATGTGTAACTCTACATACAAAAGTTGTAGACGTTTTCATTCTTAACTTTAAAAATCCAGACACGCCCTCCACTGCCTTCGACCTACCTCAGATCGTCCGAAAATAATTGTGTATTATTTGTATTATTGAATGAAAATTTCTTCGTTTGACATTTTTCCAGAATATTGGACCAGTTTGGTAATTGGAAATTTACCAGTTTTGATTTATATTGCTGTGGTAAAAAAATTGGCCAAAGATTGTTAGTTTTCCCAGATATAACTGTAAAAGTTCACTAATAACGATTAGAGATAAATGAGATTAGACACGTGTTGCCCAAATATGTGATTTTGACGATGTGTATAGAGAAAACCCCCAAAGGATTAAAGTATCCGAACAGACGTTGTAAAATTATTAAATCAGAGACCAATTATCTCCAGTAAAATGTGAATCTATTAACGGCAAAAAATGTAATATTCGATTCTGAAATAAGTTCTCTCATGATTTCAACCACACAAGTGCCAACTCTCCATATCTCAGAAATGTGTGTGTATAACCCTCTTAACTGTAGCTTAACAAGGCCACCTGTGCGTATGATTGCTCCATTTACTTGTGTAAATATAGTTACATCGCACTTTGCTTCTTTGTCAACTATGAGAATACCGTTACTAGCTACTGTTATTGCGTAGCTAGCAGGTGTCAAATAGCGGCTAAACGTTCGACTGCACATGACAGTATTAATAAAATAAATGTATAAATCAATTAGTTGAAATGCGACGAATGCCCCAACTGGTTTGACTGCTTTGATATGCAACAAAAGTAATTAAAGATGTGAATTTACATATATACACATTCGTGCTGAGGCATGCTGTACACATACCTGCTTCTATTTACATTTATAAATACTGAAAATCATGTTGCTCGGCGGTAATATACGAGCGAATCTCGATATCTTCCCGATTGCATGCGTTCTTAATGATCCGAGTATAAAAAAAATAAATATTTTGCTTATTAGAAATGAATCAAGTGGCTAAAATGGCTTGACAGCTGAAAAATATTACTCAGTAGACGAGAGAGTTACTATAATAACTATTATATTTCAAAAAAGCTAAAGAAAAAATTAAAAAAATTATATTTGCGACGAGAACTTCAACTCCTTTCCAATAGATTCAACTCAACTTCAAAATACAACACCAAATGTTCCAGTTTTTCGTTACGCTAAAAGCCTGCGTTTTTGTTACTTGTCAAGCTTTTACTTTCCAGCTTTTATCTTCAAAAGCTCATGAGTTTCATTGCAAATATTATGCGGAGAGCTATATAATAATGGTAAATCCTGAATCAATAAGTGTTTTCTTTACAATTATAATATTAAAATGGATTATTAGTTGAACAGATTGTAATTAAAACGAAAAGGTATAAATTAGTTTCCTTATGAAAGCTTCACATTTTGGCTAATACATTTGGAACCAACCTTGAATTGCAATAACACCAAATCAACTTGCCTTCGAAGTTTTTGTTAAAAAAATCGAGCTTTCACTTGCAAATCACTTGCATATCAGGAGCTTTGACTCCTTATACTATGAAAAATACTGATATATTGTTCGAATAGATCATATTTAAAATCAATAAAGTTTGAAGTATTTCTGCAATGAACGGTGCAGCTTTACCCAATGGACTTCTATTTACTTTGAATCGTAGGAGTCTGCTGATTTAATGTTATTACTCTAACGATATCTTCGTTGGAGTGATTGAGCTTTCACTAAAAATTTTATTGGAGCTCTTAATGATCTGTATAAGTTACATCGATCGAGACAAGAGAAAGAGCTCTCACTTTAAATATATTCATGAACTGTACTGCATACAATCTGATATCCTCATATCAGATACAATCCGCCTTAATTAATGATCCACTTTATGATAAAGATATATTTGATGGCGTAGCGTTCGTACTATTTCCGTTTTATTTTTTAGTTAGATACCATTTCTTTTTGGTTTATATCCTTGTTGTTGGAGACCCAGTAACACATTAAGTTCATTCAACTAAATTCACTCATCGGTATTACATTCTTCCTGTTCGAATATCGACAGACTTATCATGTGTTAACTTTAAATTTCCACTTCCCTGGAGAAACTTTTAGGCGATTAAACTTAAATTGTATTACATTTTATTGCCACAACAAGAACGACTTCCTGAATTTAAACTTCAATATTTCGCATTCTGAAAAAATTTAAGCCAATTGTTATCTTCAAACCCAATTCGTTAAATAAATAATTCCCGGGTGAATGAGTTTCACATTTCTTAAGCGGAGCGGTGAAGAGAACGAGTGAAATATTATTTCGTTGCACGCTTGTGGGCGCTCAACGAAGCGAAATCAATTTTCACTAATTGGCATGCAATCGACAGCGACCAGACATAGACAGCAATTAAATTGCACAGCCACATTCATATATATATGAATGAAGATGTATATATGTATATACATGCAGAAAGAGAGAAATATATGTAGAGAGAGGAGGCAATAAAAGAGAAAACTGCTTGCTAACAAAAGTAATTCTGCAGCGGTATAAATGTGTATATCATATGTTTATAAGTAACTTTGCGAATATATACCATATACAGATATATTTATACGCATATTATGTATGTCCTTCGTGAAGATTTCTCGCTTGACTTCTTGCACTGAGTTATAGCGGACGAAAGCCTTACAGGAAGTATGCCACGTGACCAAGTGTATATTGGAAGTTGACGGGCTGTGCGAGAAGGGGAGAATTTGCCACAGAAAATAGGCAGTTTCACAAGGGTAATATAAGTAAAAAAATTAAATAAAAAAAAAACAAGAAAAGTTGAAATTTTATATTGGAAGTAGTTGCGTGAAGTAGTAGTGTCCGGGTGATGGTTGAAATTGCAATGCATATACAGTTGGAAAATGGCGGCACGGGCTCAATAGACTTGAAATTAGTGGAATCCCAAACAGGTGCAGGAATGTTCGAGCGTTAGACAGAGGAATATGATAAGCTTTGTAGATATTTTAACTGATGAGAAATTCGAGATTATTAGTTATATATATTGTACAGAACTAGAAGAATGTGAGAAAATGCATTCCAGTTCACGAAAGACTTTAAATATCCTTGTATTTGCCTCAAACATTCTAATCTATAGCCAGCTTTGCCAATTTCATTTAATTATTTCGATCATTGCCAAGTCTTCACGATCTGAGCTAATAACTAAAGCAATGGTGTAGTGAGTGAAAAAATGATTTTTTCATGAAGTTAGTAGATGTTATATTAAATGTTAGGTTAAGAATATTGTGTTTTTCGTAGAAGGATAACAAAAAGTAATTCTAGAAGGTGACATCTATGGGGATATGCTGCAAAAAAAGAGAAGATGATAGACGAGTATTTTAAAAAATCTGAAAGTGCAGTTACCAACGAATATTTTTGCATAATTTTAGTTAGAGAGTTAGAGATATTCTCTGGTAAGTTAATGAGAGAGAAGAGATAATAATTTTAGAAGTTACATTTGCGTTGACCTGTGGACAACAGATCTGAGAGATCATGTCACTTTGCAGATACTTTTGTTGGCTTAAGGTTCACAGAGTTGGTTAAACTTCCGTCTGAGAAAAAGACGGAAGGTAGTAATACGTTTTTTAAGCTATTATTTAGTAAGAGATTTCGAGAGTAACTCATCAGAAAGGCTCATAAATATTATAATTGCTCGACATGTTATAAAGTGCTGTGTTCTGATCTAGAAAGATGTCAAGCTTCGCCCATTATCTCTATTAACACTTTTTCATTCTTACTCACTTTGGTACGAATACATAGTATTAGTCCTTGTAAATCAACGAAAGCAATGATTAGCCCTTTCACTCCGTGACGATCAGTTGTAAGATTGTTAATTTCCCTGTAGTATATATTTACATATAAATAGGGATATTTGCACCGCCTTCGCGTGTAAACTCTTTTATCTACAAATACGTAAAAAAATAAATATTTCTGCCCTACACAAACACACAAAGTTACACTTTGCAGATAGAAATATGACACATTTTAAGCAAAAATAAAAACGAAAACAAGCAGGAGTTAAAGCGAAAGTTTCAAATGAAAGTAAAGTCCATATTCGCCGCAAGGCTACGTGCAAGAAGCCAAACAGATAGTGCATGAATTGTGTAATTTCCTTCGTGCTAGCTGCTTGCAACACCAGAAGCTAGGGTACCACGTAAGTCAACGTCAAACGGCGATTTATGCTGGCATTGGCGTTGGGTAATAACTAAAACTCAAAGGAATTTCATGTATTACAACCTTCCATTTGCAGGGTTAGCTAAAATTAGTTATGTAATGGTATAGTCCTACCAGCTTATTCGTAGCGGATGTGTTTAGTGAAATTCTCATTTCCGACATGGCAAAGTGTCGGTATAAGACACTTGCTTATGTTTTTACGTAGGCGTTGCACTACAAGAGAAATATTAATATAGAAGCTAATATGAACAACAAATTTAAACAACACTGCAAGGCTTATTTTTTATTTAAATGCCGCCTTCATTGACTATATTTTCCGTTATGGAGTTGCAACATGGCTGAGGGCTGGTATGGCTAAAGCGAAGAAACATGTTAAACAGTAAACTTACATAAGTGAAAGCTGATATATAATATAAACACATACGTACATTCATACACTACAGCAATCATTCATAACAGCTAGGGTTGCTATGAAAATAGCAGGCAATAAAATTAATATAGTTGTAAGTGTGGAATTTAAGTTCATTCATCAGCTTGCTAAACTCGAGGTTCGCTCTCTCGACATATTCTGAGATATGATAGTTTTAAGATACATTTCTCAGTTTAGGGACTATATTATCATATTTGTACATGAGTGAGGAATTTCATGGGTTTTAGACCCTATTCACAAGAGGTATTTGTAATAGAGATTTATATAATAAGTATTGTTTGTATTACGAAGCTACAAGTAATGCTTTGACTCTGACACTGGAAAGAATAAGTTTACTATTTGTGATGTTAAATCAGTCTCACTGAGATATTTTAATGCTTGTTGGTACAGAAGAAAAAATTGTAAATGTGGGTACTACAAAGCGGTCACTGTCAGATTATAATAGTTTTGTAGTTGCCTGGCATATGCGAATAAACTATGAAACTATCGAGTGTAAAAATTATCGCTCAAAGCAAAACCAGCAACAGAGTGTTTAAAATGTCTAAAAATTCAAGCCAATAATCGTTAAAACGAATGCCCCCACCCACTATTGACCTTATTAATCTGTCATCCCCTTGTCCTCAAGGTGAGAAAGTTCCGTCTGCTCAGGACACAGTGAAAACTATTACTGAACACAGTAAGCAGAAAACTTCCCAAGATCCGCCTGCAAATACGTCCAAATCAGCTACTAAAAACTTAGTGGTAATACCGCGGAAAAAGGCAATATTTGTCTCTAGACTTGCTGCGGATACCACAGTCGACGATATAAAAAATTACATCTCGTCGAAATTAAAAACGGAAGATACAGACATCCGTAAATTTAATTTCAAATACAACAGAGATATTTCGTCGTTTAAAATCAACGTATCCGCAGACAGTTTTCAATCGATACTAGATAACTCATTCTGGCCATCGGGGGTCTTTGTGCGCGAATTCGAGAACAAACGTGATAAGCCCCCTGTAGTTATCACCAAATTGCCAAGAAATCCCAGTATTACAAAAAACTAATTAACAATAATTCGCTGATTGTTTATTATCAAAATGTTAGAGGTCTTAACACAAAACTTGCTGATTTGTATTTAAACAGCATTCATTGTAACCTTAAAATCATTGCTTTCACGGAAACTTGGCTAAAGCCTCACATTTTTGATAATGAAATATTCATCAGCGAATTCCAAATCTTTAGATATGACCGGCTGGACAGAAAAGGAGGTGGTGTCTTGTTTGCTGTTCATTCTTCAATTCCATCTGAAGAAGTCGATGTTTCGCATGCAGACTTCATAGAATTTAAGTGCATTCGTATTTGCGCTAATAGTGGCCATATCTACTTAACTTTATCTTACATACCGCCTCACTCGGACATATCTGTATATTTGCAGCATGCTTCATTAATAAATAAGGTTTCCTCAATGGCTAATAATACTGATTCCATGATTGTTTTGGGAGATTTCAATTTATCGTGCGTATCATGGAAATCTATTGATGATTACACCATTCCTATTAGTACTCGCTTATGTTTTAACGAGTTCTTAGATGAAATGTCGGAGTTGGGTCTTAACCAAATTAATTTAATTTCAAACGAGTTTGGTAAGTTCTTAGATCTAGTTTTTGTTGATAACGCTTCAATGTTCTCCGTTGTCCGATTTGATCCTTTGGTTCGGCCAGAGGACCCGCATCATCCTGCTTTGGAAATTAACATCGAAATCATAACCAAATTTGCTCTTAACAATACACAAGACCTTTGTTTTCGGTTCAACTTTGCGAAAGCTAAATTTAAGAAGATTAATTACGAACTTTCTAAAGTAACTTGGCCAGATTACAGTGGCAATATTGAATCTAGTGCTTCCCACTTTAATGAAACTATTTTAAACTTATTTGAAAAATATGTTCCGAAGTGTGTTGTTACTCAAAAAAGGAGTTCTAATTTATGGTTTTCGAAAGAATTATGTAAATTAAAAAATAGAAAATCTCGTGCTTTTAAACTTGTTAGAAAAACTGGTTTAGTTGCTGACTATTCAAAATATTCTAAATTGCGTCGACAATTTGCTGAACTTAACAAAATATGTTATAATAATTATATAAATAAAGCAAAAAATAATATTATACGTAATCCAAAATTGTTCTATGGTTTCGTCAACTCCAAACGCAGGATTTCTAACTTTCCGTCCGCTATGAAATATAAGTCTAGTATGTCTAGTGACAATCACACCATTTCTAATATGTTCGCTGAATTCTTTAAGTCCAATTACTCTCCAAAATCTCCAAAAAATGTTCCGTATCAGCACAAGTTATGTCCGATTTTTGTCATTAATGCGCCTACCATTTCCGAAGAAGACGTCTTATATCAGTTGAACATGTTAGAACAATCATACAATTATGGCCCAGATATGATTCCCTCATGCTTTCTTAAGAAATGTGCCAAATATATATACCAACCCCTAACAAAACTATTTAACTCGTCTCTTATGCAAGGCTTATTTCCATTCATATGGAAAAAGTCATTTATAATCCCTTTACATAAGAGTGGATTTAGGTCATCTATTGAAAACTATAGGGGAATAGCAAAGTTGTCTGCAATACCTAAACTTTTTGAAGCAATTATAAGAGACGACATAACCTTCCGAATCTCTCCACTAATTTCTTGTTCTCAGCACGGTTTTCGTAAAGGGAAATCTACTATAACTAACTTGCTTGAATTTGTATCACATGTATCTGCTGGCTTTATGGAGAATAAGAATACTGATGTTATATACACAGATTTCAGTAAAGCTTTTGATAAAGTAAACCATTCAATTCTTTTGAATAAACTTGATCTTCTCGGTTTTCAACCAATATTTCTAAAATGGGTTGCTTCTTATCTTAGCAATAGAATTCAACAAGTCTTATTTAACGATACTTTTTCTGACATAATCAATGTTCCTTCAGGCGTTCCACAAGGTAGCCATCTTGGACCAATTTTGTTCTTGTTATTTATTAATGACATATCATCTGTTGTTAAGTTTTCAAAAGTCTTATTATATGCTGACGATGTAAAACTTTTTAAAACGTATACTTCAAACAACGAAAGATGCCAGTTGCAAACAGACTTAAACAACCTAGTTTCTTGGTGTGATAGAAATGACATGCCATTGAACCTTAAAAAATGTAAAACAATGTGCTTTTCACGTAGATCTGTAGACCCAACTTCATACACAATACAAAACTTTAGGTTGGAGCAAGTATGCAATTTTGTTGATTTGGGAGTAACTATGGACCCCAAACTCAATTTTAATCTTCACGTATCTTCCACGGTTTTTAAAGCTAAAGGCGCTCTTAGTTTTCTTAAACGTTGGTCTAAAGAATTTAAAGATCCGCTTACCACAAAAATTCTGTTTACATCTCTGGTGAGGCCTATATTAGAGTATGCTTCTGTGGTATGGAACCCTAGTTACCAAGTCCATTCGGATAAGTTAGAGTCCGTTCAAAAACAATTCTTACTTTTTGCCTTAAATCATTTGAATTGGGATTCCAGTTTAAATCTTCCCCCTTACACTAACCGTTTAAAACTTATAAATCTCCCGACACTCGCTAGTCGTAGGGAGATGTTTGGTATAATATTTCTCGTAAAACTCGTGAATGGGTCGGTCTGTAGCCCATCTCTCTTATCTGATATTAATTTTAACGTCCCCGCTTGCTCTACCAGGCAGTTTAGACCCTTACTTTTAAAATTTTCTAGAACAAATTTTGAGTTAAACGAACCATTCCGCCGTATATGTCATGATTTCAATTTTCATTCCAGCACATTTGATTTAACAGACTCACTTTTTACAATTAAAAAAATTATTTTATCTACTCTTAACAAGTACAAACTTTAATTTAATTCTTAATTTTGGCTGTTGAAATTTTTGTTTCTGTAGCTAAGCAGCTTAAGATCGCAAAGCTTAAAACTCCCTTGCCTTTTATGACTCGGCTAATTCCGCTCGTTCGCGGATTGCGCCCCTCGCGTCGGTTGGGCGGGAGGAGGGTAACCGTTGGGTATTATAATTATAAGTGGGATACTTTTCCATATTTAATCTCTACGGATTTGAACATATTTAAAAAGCATCATTTTTGCATCAACAACAAATACAAACTACATTTTTATTTATACCTTCATGTTTTTAAGAAGAGTTCATACTCAATTACAAAGATAAAGAGATAGATAGAGAGACGAAAAAAGAAAGAGATAGATAGATAAACAGAGAAAAAAGAAGGGTGAAGAACATATGACGAGAGAGAGAGTGCCATACAAATTCTCACTCTTTCGTGCAGTGGACTTCTGTAGGGAATTCATATAACGGCTGAGAAGAAAATTTCTTTGGTGTTGATGATTAAAGCCAATTATATGTATAGGATATATTTACAATTTAACTTCACATTTCTACAAATATGTTACGTAGAAGTCCCGAAAGGTAAGGTTTGCGTGGTTACGTGACTTTACGGGTTTTGAAAATTCGATATTTTGTTTTATTAAATTCTACAATACCTCTTGAATATTGTCCTAAATTTTCAAGTTGATCCGAGTAATAGTTTCGAAGATACAACCTTGTGCGCTTGTGCGCTTGAGGCTAGCTAGCCTAAGTGGCAAAAATCAAATTTTCAGTTTTTTTATCCTTCGTCCAAGTTTTAAGTTAAGGTTTTAACTAAAGCAGATATGTACCTTTCCACTTTAGATGATCCCGTAAGGTGTTATACAGCCCACTTGGGCGCATCTTTTTTCTGAGGGATCACTGGAAATGGCGCTACAATGGCCGAGTTTAAAATATTTTTTTTCCAAAAGTTTCAGAATTTCTCTGTTAATAGTGTAGGTTTGTAATGGTAAAAAATTCTAATATAATATTAAATTTTCTATATAATATAATAAAAAATGTTGAAAGAACGCTGTTTCGAACTCGAGGAAACCCATGTAAGGCATACGGATAAAATGTGATAAACATGTAATGACAAACTGATGCGCCCTCCCCTTTTCACCACAAAATATTTGCAATCAAACTTTTAATCGCCATCCAAACACTAAACGCCAGACAACTTTCTCATTATTTCCGCTCATTTGACTCTCTATAAGCACAAATATGCATAGGCCCGCATTGCAGTCAACTTATTTATATAAGTATCCACATACACGATTAAGCGCTTTGATTAAGCGCTATTAGCTTGGCCCACGCAATGCTAACATTTTCAATGCGAATACTCCGTCACACAGTCTGCCATAGCTGGATTTCACCCACCCACATATTGACACGTTTGCGTTTTCTGTTTAATTATCACTTTGTTTAACTGCCTATCTGATCACCTGTACGGCTTATGTGCGCTATGATGCCATTAAAATAATTGGCGAATTTATGTTGTGAGATGTGAGAGAGGGAGAGAGAGATTTTTTTGTATTAATTACTGTTACTGGTTAAAGTTTTTAAATCCAAAAACGTTAGAGCTTGAGGAATAAAAATATATATTTTTTAGAAAGAGGAGTACCAATAGAAAATTTAAATGTTGATTAGTTTTATAGTTATTTAAACATCTAAAACTGTAAAAGCTTGAACAATTCTTCAAATTTATAATGAAACTATTATAAACAACGAGATTTTCGCCTCCATATCTGATAAATCTAAAATAAAAGTCTGTATTTTTATGTATATTGAATGTTCGTGACCTTATAACGAAGGTGCACTCAACAATCCAAAGTTGTTCTAATAAAGGTTTTATTAGCGAAAGGCATATTAAGCAACTGGCTTTGGGTGGTTTTTTATACTTATTAATACCTCTGCACTTATGCTAGGCGGCACAGCTATACAAATTTTGCATTTTTTGTGTGAGCTTGCCATATAATGATATAATTTTTACCGACAGTCTGTATAGTTTGTATTGTTTTTATGAGATCGAGCCGCTAAAATAGCCATCGAAGACAATCAACTGATTGATTGACTTTTATCGTCGAAAACCAAAGAAAAAAATATCGCAGAAATTATTTTGGATGTTTGTAAACTGAATTTGAATCGAATTGGCTGACAACTCACGACAGCTGGGTCAAAGTAACTGGAACGAAGTCGGATTTTTATCCGGAAAAGAACTGGCAACTCGGCACCATGAAATTACTTCAGGAATATTTCTCTAACTGCAACAACAACAAAACATTAAGAAAGTATATTAGACATGTAATTTGTGACTATTTTGCTATCCGAAAGTCCTGTTCAAAATGGGGTCCACACTACCTCCAAAGTGATCTATTCACCTTTAAAAGAGTAATGGAAACAAGATCAAAGTCGAATGAATTAGGCTCTGAATTGCCTATATCACCAACATAGACGTTTCTACCATTTCCACGGCAGTCAGGTTTTCAAAATCTCAATGGATTCGAATTATTTCTGGCCAAGAACTTTCGAACAGTATTTCACCTTAAAATTATAACAACAACAACACAAAACAAAATTGCCTTTAATCGATGGTCTTCGAGGGAACTTTTTGCATGTTGAAAAAAAAACTCGATATTTGATATAAATAATAAAAATATGATTTTCTGAAAAGCAGTAAATATATGCACAGTTAAGCCTTTCTGTTATTACTTTAAAGTTTGCGTACGTTATAATTAAACCGTGGTTTTGTTTTTTCATGTTTTTAAAAAGAACCCTGCAATTTTGAGCTTTCTCTGCAATATAGGCAAACGCAACCCTTATTTCATTATTTAAGCGAAGCTTATTCATAATGCATGCAATTTGCCGTACTTTCGGCTTGGTGAACTGCGTGTTGGTGAAACGGATTATGAGCTGGCAGGCGTGCATCAGTGGATAGCTGCCACTTGCAGTGCAGTGCCTATGTACACAAAGCACAATCTCGCCTACAGTGCAGTGACAAAACCAACACATACAAGTAGAAAGCTATATCTCCATGTATTTGGCAGCATTCATGTTGCATAAACGCTGAAAATGAGAAACTTGTATTTTCCATTTCGAATTTTGCGTTTGGTTTGCACTACTTTTGCTTTTGTTGATTATCATTTAGCCATTGTGGACGTGCAACAGGCCCACCCCTGCTTTATGAAAACAAATACGGGACACACATATTTGTTAGTCTATATTTATGTAAGAGCAATTTCACTAATTATGCTGCTGGCTTAATTAGGATGCTGTGGCCGGCGGTGCACAAACACACGCTCAGACAGCCATGTAGCCACAAACATTTATGAACATAGAAGCCGAACGCACGCCCAAACCTTGCTATTAGCGATTAGTGGGTGTGGCAGCAGTTGCATTGCCTCTATGCATATAAGAATATATGAATGTGTGCAAGTAAATGTGTGTTGGTGTGCATAGAATAATGAGTGCACTTCAATGTAATTGCAATTCATTGTTAATTATTTCAATATAGAATATATGTGTTGTTGTTGTGGTTGCATGTTCGACGTGTCTGTGAAAACCGTGTTTGCGATGGGAGTGTTAGGATTCTGCGCGTACATTGTTCTCGCCGGCTTGTTTGTTTTGCCATCCATTCAATTTGTATGCTCGTTTTGGCAAATATTTATTTGCCTTTAATCTAAAGCATTACGAAAACATGCATTTCGGCTTCGATATTAGTGGAATACAAAGAACAATGATGATAGTATCATAGGTTTAATTTCAACTAAGGGCATGGCGGGTATTGAAATATTACCACCTTTTGTATGCACTTATAAATAATATCACTTATTGTAATATCACAATTGTTGAAAATTATTATTCTAATAAAATATTCTCATAACGACTGAAAGCAAATTTAAGGTTTATCGTCGATTATCACTATGAATTCAAGCCTGAACAAATCGTTCGTTTATAAATCAAATTTCTATAAAAGAAGGTAACAAACGCTTTTTATACACGACACGATTTTCCCATGGTATTTTAGTATTAAATTTCTCATTGACGAAGTAACTGCTGATCCAAGAATAGACACTTTTATCAATAGCATTTTTTGACAGGCCATGTCATGTTATTTTTGTTCAGTAGTCTGGAAAACCTTACGCCTGTACAACGTTTAAAAATTGTTTTGATTTTTTTTCTGTTGCGAAAATTCACGTTTTGTGAAGGATGTGTTTCGCGCGATTCGCTAAACTTATGGTCTTCGGACTACTGAGAGTACTATTCATAACACCATTACCCATCTTGAGACCCAGCAAACATTATTGAATAATTTTCCAGCATGTTGAAACTTGAAGAAATTCAAGAGATGTCAATTCATCCAGAAAAAAAATAAAAAAAAGGTTTGGCGTGATTTGTAAGCCGGTGTTATCAACGGATAATATTTCTTGAAAAATTATGACGGTGAGAACGTAACCGTCAATGGCAATGGATTTCCTGAGAGAATACTTCGGTTAGCAGATAATTTATGGTTTGGGATGGTCAACTAGCTATCAAGATCGTATGATATCACACCGATGTGAGAACTCAACGTGCATATCCCTGACGGCATGAACAAAGAAAATCGGCAATTTGCGAATATTTTCAGGTTAAGGAACCTTACGTGTGACAGCAGGCCTGTGGTGTCGTTTCAACTCGCAGGGAAATTGCTGAAATATTTATCTAATATCTATGTTTCTTAATACACAATTATACAATATTTATCGTGGTTTCTCTCGAAATACTGTAGTTGGCACTAATGTCATCTTCTTAAGTTTCCTTCAGAATCTTGTTTGTGAGTTATAATAAGTCTTAATTTACGTTTTCAACACTCGTAATTGTTCGTAAGTGTGAAATTACGTGTAGAAATGTTTATTACAGAAAAAGTGACGAGAACTGAAGCTTTGCATACACCGCGACGTCTCAGAACATCAGTATGGATGGACTGCCGACATACGGGCCACCGCATTTGGTATGCCAAGGCAGTGCATTCGTCATAGAATTGCGCACAAATTAAAGTGAATTGAATTGAATCGATTTGAATGGCGATCTTGGATCAATGGAATCAAAATGAAATCGAATGAAATGCGCAATCGTACATCAAGCGATAAATGCATTTATGTAAATAAATTGATTAATACATATGTACAAATGCAAATTAATAAATAAGTATGTCTGTGTGTATATGTGTGCTTGTGTGGTATCTGAGAATCGCATGCTGCATGAATGTTGAATCGGTATCCAACAGCTGCGAGTCGCTGCAGTTTGCCCCCAGGCCGCACCCCAAATTTACTTTAACTGCTTATTGTTACAAGTGTGTATGTGTGTGTTTGCACTCATTAATAAAATAAACGTGTGAGAAATAAAATTAATAAAAATAATGAAAAATTGTTACACATTTGTATATCAAGCAGACATATGGGGAGCTGCAGACAACAACAAGTACAATGGTGTGTATGTATTTGGATATGCATTCATAATGTATCTGCCACATGTGTCGTGCAACAAAGACGTGCTTTGTATTATATTTATTTAATTTTTTCCACAGATTGCACATAACTTTGGACTAACTGACATACTGACATGGGTGTATGTGTATTACGTGTGCATTGGGAAATCGCCCAACCTTTAATTGCATTGTAGCTCACAATGACTTAATGTTATTGATCACCACTTTATGCGATTCAATAGAAATGTTTTGAATTTACGGAAAGTCTCTGTGCTATGAAAATACTTAATAATGCAATAAAATTATATTTTGATCTTCATCAATGTGAATCGCTTAAAAAATTTTAATTTGAATGACTGAAAAGTTTAGAGAACTCTCGTAGGAAATACATACTACACCTTAGAACGGGATTGGTGAGCATTAGATTTCATTTTTGTATATTCTACCTAACAATTTTAATCCTAAAAGTAATTTAAAATGCTTTTAAAAATTTATGTCAGCTAAAAAACTTAGTAATATGGTAACACCAAGTCCTCCTGACTTTAGTGTGTTTCAAATAGTGAAAAATAAAATCCATTCTAGGGGGCTAGCAATGTACTGGAAACTGAAATTAATGATCTATGAAAAATGTGAATCTTTAAAAAGGTTTTAAAATTTATTTTCAATTTCCGAAGGTTGTAAGCAAATTTTTCCTGCCTTTTAGAGAAATCCTGATAAAAGAAAGAATAAGAAACACAAGTTTGATGCTCAATGATGCCAATAGCATTCTTAAACAGTAACCTCAAACTGGTCTTAAAAATGTTTGGGATTTTTTTTTTGTGAATATTGACATTAATTTAGGACTATTTATTCCTCGAACTATTTTTTCTGATATTCTTATGTACATAGTTTGAAGAAATCAACAAAACGTGCGAGGTTTGAACGAATTTTTTAATATACAAATTGGAGTTAGGTTATTTCCATGTAACTTAGGTCGCTGTAGGTGAAGAAGTATAATTTTTTCATGAACAGACTTTGATCTTTTTATAAGATGTTCTTCGAAGAAAGTCATAGTAACAGAATTTGTCATAACGAGTTTATCAAATGTATTCTTCAAAGTAAACGGCTCATCCCTTAACATTTGTTGAATCACCTTTTAGATATTAATATGAACCTTTGGATGGCTTGATTTACGCCCTCTTTAAGGCCAGACGAATTCAATTTTTTCATTCCGAACGCCTCCAGAATTAGTTGGTTGAAGAGATGCGAGACAGAACACGAACGAGAAGTATGAACCGTAGGCATGACAGAACAAAATGGTTGCGGAAAATAAGAAAACAGTGACACACATTTTTTATTACCTTTGATAACACCTTTACTTTTAACAGTCAACTTAGTGAGTTATTCTTTGCAATCTTAAGATCTCAAACTTTTTATTGCCGCTTCCTGTCCACCAAAAAGTTAATTTTTTCGATACTCTTTATGTAATTATTAGATTATAAAACAATATTTACACCAGTATATCTTATAAAAAAGTATAGTCAATTTAATTTATGAAACAAAATTTATGGACAGCCCAAAAGTAGGGAAACAGTAGCTCCACACCGCAGTAGTTTCCTTTTTGAGCTGCGCACATGCCAATCTTTATTTGCGGCTTATCAATAAATAAGTTGACAATAATTTCAATGTTTAAAGAGCAATAGAAATACTGTACTAGTGGCTAAACAAATAGCTGTAAGATTTATAATACCATTAATTGCAGCGGCCTTTGAAGCAAATGCAGCGTGAACTATATGTTTACACATCCTTTCATTTCTGCGTGAATATTTTTATATCTGTGTATGTAGTGATCGATATGCACTCGCTAGTGCACTCTTGTCTAAATAAAGATACCGGCACGTTATGCACTTGGAGGTGCGAAGCCGCTTGCACTCGATGAAACGGCTGCCACAAGTAGTTGGAGAATCTACCGATAGTTTGATATGGTTTCTCGTTTTTGTTTTTATAGCACTTGAGCGCTCGTTTATCAGCGCTTTTGGTGACGTATTGACAGTTTCAATGTGCCGTTTTGATGATTTTGAACAAATCTATTTGTTTGGAATACCTGTACCGCTGTAAGTAAATGTATCTATGGTATCAAGTTAGAGGAAACTTTTTTGAACACATGTCATCGATTCCATTGTCCGACGTCATTATCGCGCAATTATCAGCGTACGAGGTGATGGAAATTCCTTTTGGTGGTTGAGGAAGCAAGGGGAAGAGTACAAAACCCTGCGGAGTCTTCTGTCTAGTTCTTCTTAATTTAGAGTTTTTATCTCGAAATAGTACGGATGATTGACGACCGCTCAGGTAGTTCATAGTCCACCTCTTCAGTCCTAGAGGGAGAGATCCTGGGCAGCCGGTTCTACGTTACCGGTATTGACTCGGATTTTGTCCGACCTAGAGCTGCACTTCTGGAGATCTAACCTCGTTGGGATCAATAAGTTTTAGGAAACTTTTGTGTTAGTGAAGGGTATTATAGCCTCGATGCAATCGAAGTTAACGTTTTTTCTTGTTCAAGATTGAGATATACTAGGAAAGGCTAGTTTTTAAGGAATAATGCTTAAGAAAATGTTCTTATACTTTTAAAATATTGAGTTCCGAAGCCCTGATGATTTTCATATCTTAATTTTTATACTGGGTTTTATGGAACTAGTGCATTTCAAATTTGTTTTTCATTTCTAGCTGACTGGGGTATCTAACTATATACTATATGTGACCTGGTCTACGGAAAGGGGGCTTAGGTGTCAAAAAATCAATTTTCACTTTTTAGTTGATTCGGATGGAAGATGAGATGCTTTTTCACGTGACGTTCACGTTTCCCAGAAAACTAGTTTTCGCACGTTAGCTCCCTTTTCGTAGACCAGGTCACATATAGTATATGGTTATACTATTTGCAAGTACATATCGTATGACGCTATATAAATACATACAGTGGCGGACAAAAGTCTACATACAGTACAAAAATATCTTAGTTCAGTGCGAAAAACTTTACAAAATGCTAGTTATTAAGACGTTTTAGTAATTAGTTGGGTCACCATTGGTATCTGTAACTGCTTGAAGACGCCGTGGCATTGATTCTGCTAAATTTGTCAACGCTGCAGATGTAATGCTGTTCCAAGGTTCCAATATGCGCTCTTAGAGTAAAGCAGAGCTAGAAATTTGGTGCTTTCTAATTCTACGCTCCAAAATCTCCCAGACATGTTCAATAATATTCATATTTGGACTTTGAGGTGGTGTATCGTTATCTTGTTGAAATATCGAACCGGAACCGAGCCCTAAATTATCCACCAAAGGCTTCAAATTATGTTCCAACAGAGACTTATACTTATAATCGTCCATTTCATCTTCAATAAAGTCCAACTTGCTAACTCCAGAGGCCGCAACAGCTCCCCAAACCATTACGCTGCCGCCACAGAGCTTCACAATTGACACTACGTTCTTCGGTTTAAGCGCGGCGTTAGTTTTCCTTCAAATTTTAGCCCTTTCATCACTACCAAAAAGGGGAAATTTAGAATCATCTGTAAATGAAACTTTTTTCCGAAAATCCATTTCCTTTTCTTTGTGTTTTTTGGAGAACTTTAAACGAAGTGCCCGGTTTTTTCAGAAATAAAAGGTTTCTTCCGTGGTGTTCTACTGTGGAATCCGTTATCGTTTAGAGTGTTTTTTTATTGTTCTTGGTTGGATAGTCATTTGTGACGTACTTGCTATGCGTTCGGCTAAATTTGGAGCATTTACTTTTGGATTTTCGTCTACTTCGTTGAGAATCACGCTGACGTCTCTACGAGATTGTTTTTTTGGGCGTCCACTGCGCGGTTTATTTTCGTTGGAACCATTATTTTTAAAGTTTTTTAGAATTGTCTGTACTGTTGCTCGACTCAAGTTTAAAATTTTAGAAATTTCACCATATGATTTTTTTTCTTTTCTTTCTTTTATCACCAAATTTCTTTCGTCAATTGATATTTCATTTCGCGGAGCGATTATAGCTATTGAAATGTTTAAACCACAACTAAATTCAATAAATATCAAACAATAAACATATCAAAATACAAAAAAGGCTAACGTTACCTTACTGTTAATATAACAATGTACAAAGTATGAGATTTGAACTGTATGTAGACTTTTGTCAACACAATATTTGAGTTTTTCTTCCATAAATTTGTTGTTTTATGTTAAATAATGAATTTTTTTAGTTAATTGTTATTATAATAAATATTAGAATAAAACTCTATAAATACATTTTTCTAAAAACTTTTTGTACTCTCATATCAATGGAAATAGGGGGTGTATGTAGACTTTTGTCCGCCACTGTATGTAGCAGACATTGTGATAACAAGCGTTTATTACTTTTATAAATAGTTAACGCCCTTAGCCAATGTTGTAGATATCAAACTGCATGTTGTTGCCTTTTTTGTTTAACACGCAATCATGAATGCCGGTTAAGCTTAAATAATAGAAAATCGCAGAAAAAACAACAAACAACAGGAGCACGTTTCTATATATGTGTATGTGTGTGTTTGTAAGTATCGCTGTGTGTAATATATATTAGTATTCTTATCTACGGAGAGTTGAAAGTCTTAAAGTGAGTTTAAAATCCATAGACAAATATGTTGCTAGAAATACATTTATTTGTATAAGGTGTTGTCTATAATATGAATGAATGTTTATAAATGTATATATGTTTGTAATTGTTGTCATGTGCACCTAAAAGTTGAATAGCCGCAAAGCAATTTGTATTTTGTTGTTTTTATTGTTGTTACAGCTGCGTTATTAGATTGTTATGATTGTAAAGTGGATTCGTTTTTCGCTTCATTTATAACTTTTTATATATTATATATATATATTGAATGCAGATGTACATAAGTACGTACACATATCCATATAATAAAAACCGTCATGCAGTTTATTTTTATCGTCGTGTCCTGGCATTTTGAAAATAAATTTTGCAGATGAAAACTGCTGACAACTAATTTATTTTAGCGCTCCCTATTTTTACTGCTAGTATTTCAATTGGTGTGGAAATTAGGCGAAAGTTATCACACTGCTTTTTAACACAATAAATTTGAAACTTTTTCAGAATTTTCAACAATTGGAATTTTGTGAAATATTTTGTAGATAAGTTCGTATCGGTTCTATGAAAGTGTATCATTAGAAACGCACGCTCTACGGTGTCGTTGGGCGTTAACTTTAAAATACAAATTCCACAAATATGGGATAAAACCAAAACTGAATAAATAGGAATATCCGGAGCAAAAGAAGCATTAATAAAACAAACTGTTTTCATCCAAAAATAAAATATTTATGTTAGATTTATCCGAGCCAGATATCAGATGAGTCGATCGTTTCATGGCAGACATATGGATGTCGATGGCCACATGAACCCGCTTGATATTCAAAATACTCGTTCATTTAATGAACTCATCAAAAAAAATCAGGAAACAATTTTGGCTTTTATTGTCATGAGGTTGATCGAGTTATATGAGGGTCTGAGGGTTTAAGGGAACATCGTTTTTCCAGAACATCGTTTTCGAGGTCGAAGGTTACGATTTCTCGGAAACTAGTGAAGCGATGTTTTTCACAGTTCTTCTATAAAGGATAAAAATATCAACGATATCATGGAAGTTTCAGTATACGAAAGCTTTCAGGTCTCAAGAGAATGCTCACTGAAAAGAAATTTAGAGACAATGTAAAGGTATTCACGTAGTCTGAGATCTATTTTGTACAAAAATGAAAGTTCGAAGACCGTTATAGTATTTTAATTGATTGCTCTGGCATCTAACATGAACCATAAAAAAAGATTAGATTTTTTCGACATTCTTATCACAATAATTTTTAATTTTAGAAGCTTTTGTGAAAATAAAATATTATGTTTCTTTGTTGACATTTCATGCGAATTCCCCGCTCTGCTTGTGCCTTTCAGGTTATCTTAAAAGAGTCATAAAATACACTTAAATACACTACAGTTCGATTACTTCCACTTCTAATTATCTTATCAACGTCTTTCAAATGCAGCCAAAGAAATAAAATATAAAAGATTACTAAAAAAATAAATTTTTTTTTTTGTTTAATAGAAATAAGGATTTTGGGCATGTTTGGTGTTGACAAGAAAGTTTTTAGAATGTACAGATACTTAATTGAAGTATATAAATAAGTTTATATATTTAAAATATTTGTGATCAAAATTGCACAGTCGACAAGTGGCATGTAATAAGAAAGATGAGTAGCTCCAATCTATCGAAGGCAGTGGGCAAGGTAGTTCTAAAGTAATGAAAAACTGATTGATTTTATTAGAGGGTATATGTTTGTTTATATGATACAAATGTCCAAGATCGATATAAAACGATTTAATCGACCAGTGCTTGACCCTAGAGACATCTATCGGAAAACGGCGGAAACAAAGTTGTAGACCTAACATAAAAAAATTGTATTCGATAATAAATTTCTGCGAAACTCATTTAATCACAATTTCGGTTAAGTATAAATTTATGTGAACCATTCGCGGAAATTTATATTTAATATATTTAGCGATAAAATCATGCAGATAACTTCATGAATTATTAGTTAATTTAAGTTAAATTGTTACTTATAGATTTTAGCTTATAATAAATACACTTTATTATATACAAAGTCTGTCGCAAAAGAAACAGAACTTTTTAAATATAACTGTTTCTGGTGGCGCCACCTATTGGTGGGTATATGAAATAAAAAGCTTGATCTCTTGTTGACATTTCGTAAAAATTTGAAGACAATTGGATAACTACAATCGATGTTATCGACCAAAAAGTGACAGCAGCTTTTGGTCATCGGTCGTAAAATGCATTTTGAACAAAGAGCAAATATTAAATTTTGTTTTAAACTTGGGAAAACGTTTACTGAAACATTTCAAATGATGAAATAAGTTTATGGTATCAGTGCCTATCCCGTAGTAATGTGCATGAGTGGTTTAAGCGATTCCAAGAAGGTAGTGAAGACCTCTGGGACGATCAGAGGTCGGTCGTCTTCAGAAGTTAAAAATAAGGACAATGCTGATTTGTTTTTACGATTCCGAGGGTATTGTACACCGAGAGTTCGTCCCACCTGGGTTTTACCTTGGTGTTATGAAGCGTCTTTTTTCAATACCGTGAGGCAGGGTCCTGGCGCCTGTTGCACGATAATGCGCCGTGTCATCGGTCGACGCTTGTCACTGATTTTTTGACAACAAACTCCATATTAACCATTAATCACTCACCCTACTCACCTGATCTGGCACCCTGTGATTTTTACCTATTTGGAAAACTTAAATTGCCCATGAAAGGACACTGGTTTCAGGACATTTCAGCTATCCAAAAGCCGACGACCGATATTCTGAAGAGCTTTCCGAAAAATGACCTTAAACACTCATTTGAAATGCTAGTTGACCAGGCTAAACGCCGTATCGCAGCACAAGGAAACTACTTTGAATAAGAAAATATAACTTTTGAAAAATATTAATTTATTGTTGTTTTTTTTTAACAGTCCTGTTTCTTTTGCGACAGACCTTATATATACTTATTTTTTTATTCTTTCTCAAATATATTTCGTTTTTTTGACACACATACATATGTGATTTGTTTGTAATATATATTTTGTTTTTGTTTTTGTTTTTCTATAATTTTGATTAATTAGAATATTGTTCCCAAAATCCTTTCCATCCTTATTGATACAACCGAAAGCTTAATTAGCGTAAACCGATAGCGGTTAAAATTTCCAAAACAATAGCCGAACATGAAAAGTTTGCGATTGCGCTAGCAGATCTAAATTTGGACGCATTAAGCATTTTTAATTAATTCACACAAATCTATTGTTTGATTTGAGCAGACCATTGGTTTTCAAATTGCAAACATTGAAAGAGTAAAAAGATAAAGTAACAAAAAATACACATGTGCAGCAACAACTAACAGCGTAAACTTATTGTTGAAAGACACGTAATTGTCATCATTAGTCAGCGTATTAATTGTACTATCTAAGATATGAGTGTATGTATGTAAACATGTTGTGTGGCACGGAATGACTTCAATATAACTAATGGGTATGTTGCAAGCATTTTGCGTGTGATTATGTGTGTTTACATAAATTTTACAAACGACACATTTGACACCACGGTGAATTTACATATAGTATGTATAGACTCATATATTGGTGTTGCAATAAGGGGAGCGACTGGAGTTAATACTCAAATGGTTGTATGTGTGTATCCGCCTACTTACGGGCAAAATTTATGGCAGTACGTACATGTCAAAAGCATTAACAGCGGCGCTGACGAATGGCTGACAACATCGGTAGTAGCAACGACAAAAATAACTACCGTGTATGGTAGGCGTTTAGATTTGCGGAGGAACAAAAATATATACATAAAATATATATATGTATATATTTGGGTGTTTTTTTCTAAACTATTCATTTTTTTCAATACCCTCATGAAATTTCCTTGGAAATACCCTAAACAAAATGCCCTGAAAATTTTAGCCCTTAATATTAGCATTAAGGATAGTTATTTACACTTAAAATATTCAATAAAAATTAATGGTATCGATTTTATTGACCCACCGATATTTGTTTGGCCATCTGTTACTTTTTATATTACCATTAAGTAAACTGTTTCATAAATAATGCCGAATCCGTATTTTCAGTCGGACTAATATGAAATATAAGCGCGATCTGTCAACCAGTTTGTTAACAGCTGCTGCGGCTCGGTACACCTCAGTAGTGCGTTGCGCTTTTTTCAATGAATTCAAATGTCGAACAAAGAATTTGTCTCAAATTTAGTAATTCTAACCAAATTTCATGTGCGGAATCGCTGCTAATGTTGGAAAAGCCTACGGTGATTCAGTTTTATCAAAAAAGACAAGCCTACCAGTGGTACAAAGCCTTCACAGACTGTCGAGAGATCGTTGAAGACATGCCTTGTTCTGGACAACCTTCAACCTCTTCAACTGATGAAAATATTAAAAAATTGAAGAATATGGTGCTTGAAAATCGTTAGACAAGCGTTAGAGAGATGATAAGAGTGCTTGACACTTCTCGCGAGTCCATTCGAATAATTTTTATAGATAAAACGCAATGAATATCATCGATTAACCGTCGTATTCACCAGATTTGACTCCGTGTGATTTTTTCTCGTATGTTTTGGCGAGACTCCGTACCAAATAAATTTAGATATCTCAACTTGTATAACCTTTCCGCTTTCCACATCTAATAAAAGAAGGATTTAAGCGTGAAAAGGAAAATCTCTTGAAAGTACTTACAACAAATGTCAAAACTAGTTAAAGTTAAGTGAAATTAGTATTAGGTCCCATATTTTTTTATATCTGGAATTTACTGTTAGTGTTAAACTGCGAAACCAACGACAATTACAACGGAGATATTTTAATCAAAACTAATACTCTCAAACTTCCACGCGGCCAAGCGTAAAGTGTCAGATTAATTATGCGACGCACGGCGTGCTGCCACTTATTACGAAAACTTCGCTGACGTTTACTGGCAAACTTTTAAATTGAATTCTTGTTTAAACTTGCAACAGTGCAAACATAAGCTCTAATTTTTTTTGACAATGAGTTTCCCTTTCCTTAATTACGCAAAAATTAATAGAAATCATGAAAGTGTGTCTGCAGCACACGTCGACACAATTCAGCTGAGCGCTGCTGCACTTTCACTTGCAATTTAAATGCACGGCAAAGAACGTTGCAACTAAAGTGCAAATTCATGTCTGTCCCGCGCTCCCCCTGCCAGCATGCCACATTTCCACCCTTTGCTTGCATTTCATTACGCCTCAATCTTTTCCGTTGGCAACAGAGTCTTGCATACAATTACAAAAGCGAATGCCTTCGCTACAACAACAAACAAAACAATACAACAACAAACTAGCTAACTGTACAATAAATCGCAAATTGTCGTGTTTACGCATTTTACATGATGTCTTGAGCAATTTTACGACTTTGCGCAGTTTTGCCACTGACTAACGGTGGCAGTTTCACAGCCGAAACACTGCCACGCCAACATGCCACATGGAGCAAAGGGTGGAATATGTTTGCATGGAAGTCATTGCAGCACACCTCGACAATTTGTTTTGTTGTTAAATGGAAATGCGTTTGCACGCCTAGTCAACATGCCGTTAGCTCCGCATCCGACCGCAGCTCCACAGCCTTCGCCTCCTATATCTTCTGCATGTACTAAGTGAGTTATTTGTATTTGTTGCAGCAGGCATCAAAGCAGCTTGCTTCGATTTTGGTATGCACTACTTTCGTTGTTGTTGTGTGATCTCTTGTAACACAATGGAGTCTGTAAAATGTTCGGAAGTCAAATGTGCGTAAATGCATTGAAGCACACATCCCTACACAGTTGCACGTTCGCATGCTACACGAGGTTGTGTGCCGAAATGGCTGTGAGATTGCTTGTATGTGGCACGTTTCAGCTTTCCACATGCTATAACAATAGCCATGGCATATCTAAGCTTCTTGCAACTTCTCTTCCACTCGCTTCCTTTGTCGTTTGGCAAACGACTGTACATGTTTATGGGTACATTACATATGCTTACTGGCGGCATCAACTTAAATTGGATCTGGGATACAAATTTTGTGCAAAATTTTCAATAAATCAATTCGGAATAGCAAAGCCAAACATGAAATTTTGTTAAGGTAGTAAACGGAGATAATGAGATGAACCGACTCTTTAAGTATTCGATAGAGAGAGAGAGAGAGAGGCGGTAATAAAGAGAAGGAGATGAGAAAAGTTAAATAGAGGTTCTGTAAAGCCTGTATGAGAGAAAGGGAAAATGAGAAGGAAAAGGGAAAAGTTTTGACTTCACCGAAACTGTAATACACTTCACAGATGCATTTCATACAGAATACAATGGACAAAATATCTTTTTCTTGAATTTAATCAATCATGCCATACAAAGTTATATGCCGTCTCATCCGATGCTGTTTTCTTTTTTCGGCGGGTCGCAAACCGAGCGTACAACCCTAAGAAGTAATTTTTCGCCTTCTCACTTTAGGTCGCCTTCAAACGGATTTTTTTTTTTTGGTTACCTAGAGAATACTTGGATTCAGACCGGAAGTAGTGAGCTGCTTGAGCTATATGTAAAATAATCGTTTCTGGCCATTCCCTGGTGAATAGCTTTAAGAGAACTTTTCTTACTTGCCATTTGGATGGCTTCATCCTCCATGTCGTCCAAATGGATGAAAATACTTCAGCTCTGAGAGTATTCGACAAAGTACCCGGCGGGGAAAGCGGAGGAAGAGGAAGACCTCCGCTCCGTTGGAAAGACCAGGTGGATAATGACTTGGCTACACTTAGAATCACCGATTGCCGCCAAATAGTGAAGGGGTAGAACGACTGGCGCGCTGTTGTAAACTCGGTTATAACCCAAAAAAGGTGTCAACGCCAATAAAGAAGAAGAAGTATTGCCTTGAACAATAAAATACTTTTTCGTACAAGCACTTCGATTAATTTATATGCCAGTTATATGCCAAAGTGATCACATATCGGCAATTCCGACAAATAATCAGCTTCTTAAGAGAAAGATTATGCTTACGATATATGAGTAATGGGCTTTACCGAAGACAAAGATTGAGAACGACATATACTCGAACTAAATGAGTCTTAAAGAGATATAAATAAAGATCTCAGAATTTTAACCCTCCGATCATAAACGTTTTTGATACGAGGTGAATCATTCGAAAAGACTCTGCCCTGCGAAAGGAACCAAAAATTTATGTAAATAAGGTCCCGAAAGTAAATTTTACTTCTGTTGATACAAAGCCGAAAATCTTTAGCCATAGTCGTAATATACCAGATGTTGATCAAAAGCAGCAAAACTTTTCCAGCTTCGAGTCCTCTATATCATGCGTTTGGAACTAATGGCTACCAGCAAAATCCCTTCTAAAGAGTGTACTCTTATTGGGGAGTACAATTTGTGGAAGTCGACGGGGTTTAAGTAGAGGTAACTTTCTTTTGCAAGCTTGGTACTGTGAAAAAAGACTTAGATTAAAGCGCATCCCGTCAGATCACTAAATATATAACGAAAGCCTGCGCTCTCAAAACACATGATAATAGTTCAGCTAATATGGAGTACTAAGGATATGGTAAAGATATGAAAAAAAGAGTATTTGAAAGGTAAACGAGAAGAGGACAAATGCATTTAAACTATGGATTGTGAATTAGTCAAACCGGAGGTAAAATGCTATTACGATAGAGGTGCCCTTTCTTAGAAGAAATTATGCAATACATACTATTTTTTAAGAACCAGTCGTGGTACAAAATGAACTAGTTCTGTAGTAACTATATAGTCTCCCTACCCTCAGTTACCGATCTGCTTAATGTTTAATATTTTTATGTGCCTTTTATTGCTGTAGAAGTAATTTGTATTATGTCCACATATGAGCAGTGCGTGGCATAAACAAACACGCGCTCAAATGTAAGCATTTACACACATACCTTACATAAGTGCCGGTGCCGGTAGGCATTTATCTGCATGGCGAGTGTTAAAATGTTTAAATTACTTTCTAAATTTAAACGCGATCAGCGTAAGCAACATGCAACGTGCCACAATAATGTGGCGTGTCTTGCGCCGTACATGTGTTTGGATGCATGGCAATTCTCATGCCGCTAAGAAGTGTTGTTCATATTGACGGTTGCAAGATATGCTCGTTGCCTGAATATGCGCTTGTAAGTTTGTAAATTATACATGATTTATGCACATGCAAATACTGATGGCTGCTTACTTATTCGTGAGATGAGTTCGTGCCACATATGCAAATTCATATATATTTACGAGCAAGTGCCACAGTTTGTTCAACACGCGTTCACCTATTTGTAAGCGCAAATTTTTCAATTTAGTGAAGTAAATTAACCAGCTGACAGTGGGAAGAGAATAAGAGAAGATCAAGATGTTATCTACTGAATATGAATTTTAAGTTTTTTGATTTTGGATTTCCTTTGCTTTCTTTGTAAGAAGATATTATTTTTACAATTTTCAATAATAATAAAATATGTGTATATGTCACATATACAGATATCCTTTATACCATATGTGTATAAGTATTTTATATTTTTGTTTTGTAGCTTTAGCCTGTAAAACTTAATATACCTTTTTTCACGAAACTGCAACATTCAAATTGTGCCAGGAATCTACTAAATGATACAGCACATATCCACATTTTTAATTGAAATCTAGATACACAGAAATAACATCTTTTGTAATGTTTCAGATTTGATGTGAAGACCAGTAAAGGTCTTCCTGAAAAATGTTTTCCCTTAGGTTGGAATATTTGCTGCTCCCTTGTAGCGCAGAGAGAAACACGATTCCTTTTTCTTTACTCAGTCAAGCCGTCTCTTTTAGGGCTTTATACTGGCCGTAATATGGCATATTTTAAAGTATTTTTTATACTAACTAAGGAATCTAGTTTTGAGACTTTTAGTATTTAGAACTACGCTTTAAGAATATGTAAAAGGATATTAACCCAAAAGCTTTGTAACAGTGCAAGTTGAATCTTTGAATTATGAAAATTAGGCAATAAGTGTTCAATATTTTGTTGAAAAATTTTTAACTAATTTGCTGAAATTTTTAATTTTTTAAGAAAAATAAACCTTGTTTTTCTTTTTGCTTCATAATAATATTCTTGGATTTATTCTTATCAATTTTAAGTTACATTCATACATACTCATTAATTTTTTTGTGATATTTGAGACTCCACGAATAGAAGTAACCTAGCGTGAGTGCTTACCTGAAAAGAGATAAAAAAAGATTATCAATATTTTTGCAATAAATTTATGGTATATATATTAAATTAATAATAGATAATGTGTTCATTCGAACTATAGTTAGTAAAATATTTTCAGAAGAAATTTTAATTGCCACTAAAAATAATGGGTTGTCAAAAAATTCTTGCGGTATTTTTATTGATTTTTTTTTTTATTAAAATTGAAATGAATTTTTGATGACTCATGCCCAGCTCTTGACCGATGCTGCGGCTGCTACTATGCCGGTCTCTTTCGACCAATCCAGCGATTTTATTGCAATTTTCGACGACAGGCCTTCCGGAGCGTGACGCATCTTCGACCACCTCTACACCAGAACGAAAACGTTGAAACCATCGTTGTGCGGTGGAAATGGAAACTGTATCGGGTCCATAAACTGCACAAGTTTTATTGGCGGCTTTGCTTTTATCGTA
Source organism: Bactrocera dorsalis (assembly GCF_023373825.1). Classification (NCBI taxonomy): domain Eukaryota; kingdom Metazoa; phylum Arthropoda; class Insecta; order Diptera; family Tephritidae; genus Bactrocera; species Bactrocera dorsalis. The sequence goes on from NC_064307.1 coordinate 44,123,908, forward strand.
ATAGTACTGTAAAATATGCCGTATTTTGTCTTTATTTAGATCCATGTTTGCGGCACTATAACTTACGAACAACTTAAAAGAAACGACAATCAATCAAACACATGTTAGCGCGTGAAATGAGCTTTCCAAAAAGATATAGCATGACCCGATGCGACGAATAAAACTAGAACTACGCGCTTTCAGCGCCAACTAGCGAACCAACCGCAAGACTTTTTTGACAACCTAATACTCGTATATATAATTAGATCTAGAGTAGCGGTTTGTTGCTCCTCTGTCCAAAGGACTACTTCACTAACCATATATTGTACATAAATGTTAATTTTTATATTCACCCGAATGCCTTCAAATTTTTTACGCGTTTCAAATTTATCTAAATCTGAGTATAAGCTTAAAGTCTCATTAATTTCCGTTCAATTAGGTGTTCAATAAATGAATTTTTAATGTGATATTTTAATATTGAAAATGAATAGTCATGTAATTATGTAGAACATCTTTCATAAAAATCAGTTAAACTCATATAAAAGCAATTCATTATTATTGCTATTTTGAACTTTATTAATTTTAATTACTGTTTTAATTGCACTTTGTTTTAGTAATAATAAGCAGTGCATTTACTATGCAGCTTAATTAAAATTTAATCTTAATAAAAGCAACTATTATGACATAATAGAACGCGCCATATATATTTTTATTAAAACCAAATTTTTTAATTAACCTGCTTTGGTTTAATCAATTAAAGTGTAATTTTAATGTAGTGAATTTTTTGTTTACATATTAAAACAAAGTCATGTCCTTTTATAATATTTTTATGAGAATAAAAATTTATAAATTTTACGTATTACGCGCACGTATATTATAAATACATTTTTTAACCACCATAAGTTGGGTAAAAAGTGAATAATGTTTTTATGTTTCAGTAGTTCATTGACCAATCACCTATGTTTTAGTGTTTTTTGTATAATATTTATATTTGCTTATTAAAAATTGCACAATGTTCATTTCATTCAATTACAAGAATATCGCTTAATTTACTACTGTGGTAAAAATAATAAGACTTTTTAATTTAAATTTTGCGCGAAAACGCATTCGACGAAATATTGGTTTTCTGCATGACAGTCAGTGATATCTGTGCCAAATAATGTTTAGATATTTTGAAAGATCAATAAATGATTACTTTCATATACATAGATTTTGAAAAATAAATTAACAATTTTAAAATTATGAGCAAAGTCTTGCTGTTCTTTGCTCATATTAGTATAGCAAATGTAAAATACATGAACGTACAGAAGTATCAGAATAAAAATTAATTACTTATCTTAAAACTTTCGCAGTTGTTTCTGTGCCTGTCGGTGGCAACTAAATGGTGCGTAAATTAAAATGTCAAGGAGTAGCAAAATTAAATTTACTAAAAAAATGTGTATGCTTTATTGTTTATATGAAAATTTGACTTAAACTACCGCACAACCTCAAATAAAAGCAAAAAAAAAATGTTTATGTCAAATTGCGATTGCACTAAGGCGTTGTTGTATAAACAATTTATCACGCGTTCATTGTCAGATGCGAGTATGCGACCCAAATAAATGCCACAAACACTGTGGCACTACTGTGTGTGCGACACATTCACTTTTCCGCTTGCATTAATGCAGTTGCTGACTGTCAGCGGCAACATTTCTATCGCCGTCGACTGTGGGCGAAAATGCATTATCGTCTATAAAAATGCGCGCAAGTATTTGTGTGTGTATGTTTGGTGACTTTCGGTGAGCGCGAAGTGCAATATGACACGCGGCACATCGAAATATTGATGGCTGATAATTGGCAATTGCATACTCGTCTGACGCTAGCTTTGCACGCAATCGTCTGTCAATTGCGTTTTATTGATTTGCAATGTGGAGACACTTTCGAAAGCGTCGCTATTTTTATTTAACGATTTCATTGTTATTTAAGTTAGCGGTAGTCTAACAATTATGAAAGGAAGATACGGAGGGAATTTGAGCATTTAGGGAAAAGGGAATATATTGTACAGTAAACATATTTACTGTTATTTAATGGACAAATTTTACATGTTAGAAAAAATAAGCCCTCCACAAAACAAAAAAAAAATTTCATTGGATGCCATTTTTAGAAGTTGCTTGGAAGAAAACGAGGTAAAATTCTGCATTTACGCAATCTATGAACAAATGTTGGGGTTTCATATCTTTAGATTTTCAAAATATGTTTCAAGAGCTCCTAGCAATAAAAGTTCTTTTTTAGTCAACGGTCGATCGATATTTAAAAAAATGTTTAATCATTTCGAACTATCCATCAGGCAGGATTAAAACCTATGATTCTCGACCTTGCTTAAGGTCCAACAGTAAACTATCTGCATCAAGTTGAATTCAACGTTTAAATATATCTTTTACAAACCCTTTACAAACTTTCTACCGTATTTTGACTCATTGAGAAATGTTTTGTAATTGACTATGCGCTAAATAAATGCACTCGCATACTTGAGTTGGTTTGTAGCTCGAGCAAGATCTGTGCGATCTCTGCTCCACTCACTTACTGATAAATGTAATTTCTTTCTAATCGAATAAGGACGAAAAACAAAACTTTATACAACAAGAAAACTACGCAGAAAATTTAAATGAGAGAGAAACCACAAATGATAAATGGAAGAAACTTCAAAAGTGGCATGTTTACTAAATCACCGGAGATCATCAGCTGAGGCGCAGTGGCAATAAAAAGCACAGATAAAACACATAAAATTAAGATAACGCTGATGTTGCATAAAAGTTGCATTGCATTGGTAGCCGGCAGATCGCTCGATCGCACTGATGTGAGCCTTAAAAGGAAATCGAAAGCAATTTCTTGGCGAACAACTTCTCATTGCGGTACTTGTTGTTCTCACTGTGCGCTGGCGGTTGTGCCAGGAGGTGATGTTTAATTAAATATTGAGAAAACATTGTAAAATTCAGTTGCGGCAATTTTCGTACACGAAGCGGTGGTAAATGAATGGGGTGAAGTATACAGGAATACATAGAGTTTTTGTAAAAAAAATGGAGGAATTAATAAAAAGAGATAAATAAATATTAACGTATTTACATAAGAATTGTATACTAGTGAAGATACAGTTGCGAGCAACAACGTTAAGACTTTGCTAAGTTATGATTTTCGCTTTGACTGAGTTTACTAAACCATTTTTGTTAGAAACATAGTTTTTATAAAGTAATTAGAATACATTTAAGTTATTCAGGCTTTTAAAATATCCAGAACTTTAAATTTTTTTTGAGGAAAAAAGTCTTAAGTCAGTTTAGATCATGCAGATGTTGAAAAATAAATATTTTAACTTTTAATTTTTTTTAATTATACCAAAATTAAGAAAGAAAGTTTACAACATGTTCAAAATATTTGCTGTTAAAAACTGCCAAATATAAATTCCATTTTCTTGCACACGACTGTAAATATAAATGTATTAAACATAAAAAATACATATAAAAAAAAAATAAGCAGAAAATTACAAATGTAAACTTTGCAAGCAAACAAAATTATCTGCGCTGTCGCGGTTGTAATTACAGGCGATAGCCAAAAAACGGAGACGTATAATCAAAAATCAATTACAAATGCAATACGCTTCATTAAAGTGCATATGTACATATTACTGCTGAAAAAAACAACCAAAAACACATAACGACAACTGCAGTTGTAATTTATACACTAAATTATAAATAATTCAGAAGCTGCGACTCATGAGCATGCGCGTTTTGGGTGTTTTTTAAGTTATTTGCGTTGCCTTTTTCACAACTTTGAGTTTTTTTACTCTTTTTTGTGTATTATTTGCAGTTTGGCGTTGCGCATGCGCACACCTAAAACGACTATACACATGTCTTGATGAGATATAGCGCAATAATTCCAAATATATATACTCGTATGCACACATACTTGTAGTATAGGCAATTTTCGCATTACAACAACAAAAACAATAGTATTAACGTGAGACACTCGGTGTAATCACGCAGCCGCTTTGTTACGCAAAGTCGACGGCATGGAATGTCTTGCGAAGTTGATGTGGTGCTATGAGGCACATTTCGAGACGTGCATCCCACGCAAATTTGCGACTACAAAACTGGATTCGATGAAGCGATAATGCTTTTAGCGCAACGCGAAGCTTGGGGACATATTTTGCGCGGCATTAGTTGTGGCAAAATGAAACATAAGCAGAGAGACAACTATCTTTGACATACACAGCACACATATATAAGTATATAGACTACAGTGCGCCTCGCTGTGGAGACACAAATTACATTGATAGGAAAACGAGCGCCTCGTGAGGAGCAAACGGAGGGCCGTCAGCCAGCCTGTGACCACTAATTGATTGGAAATCTAATGAAGTGCGAAGATGCGTGCATCAAGTAGGCTGCACACGCGCGACACAGCGTAGCCAACAGAGTACGTTGCTAGACGAATGCATACAACACAAGCACATGCATATATTCATACAGACGAACACATATTATTTGAGAAGTCGCGACCTGGCAGCCGGCGAGTCAATGCGACGCGTGCCGTACTATGACACAGAGGTTGACGGCTTGTAATGCCGCACAACGGTTGTGGCAAGGTGCTTTTCGCCTGCAGCCTATTCGCTTACGACCGCTGTAACGATTGTGGCGACAACCGGTGGTTGCGCGATTACCGGGAAGACTGACAGACACACTACTGAGGCGCTAAAGTGTGATGGCTACCCGCCAGCTAAAAATCCCACCTTTGCATGGTGGAAATATTTTTTACTTTTTTGAATTTGATTGCATTGCGACGTATGTCTCGTCGCCAGTCGCCTACTGCAGGTGTCAACACTATTGTTTTTGTTGTTTCTGGTGCTGCCGCAAATGCCGGTAACCGTATATTTTGACACAATTGCTCAATTCACTGGCGCGCGTTTTGTGTCTGCGATTGGAAAACGTTGCGCGCTTTTGGCCATTTGACAGGTTCGCCGACATTGCGGAGGCGTGTCTGCCGCATAAATTCTGCAGATTCCGAACCGCAAGGCATGTGTACGGGAGTGAGTAAAAGAGAGTGGTGAGCGATGACCAAATACTCGCCACCGCTGACAAGCGGCAGGAGGCTGTGAGGCGCGTGGGAAGCCGATTAAATAAACCTATGAAATTGGAAACATGCTACGAATGCAGAGCGTCTGTGCCACACATATAGGTGGGCATGATTGCATCGTGGCTAAAACCGTTTTAAATTAAAACTGCCGCCAAGCGCACTTCAAACGTTTCTTTCAACATAAAAATGCACACTCATATACATACATATGTACATATATCGTAGTATTTAAAATACATACATATATATATATATATAAATATCGATCACTCGATGAAATTCCCCCTTGCCTGCGTAACTCGCGGTTTGTTAACGCTTCGTCGCCCATGTTCTTGCTGTTCAGCGCTCGTTCCCTGCCTTTAGCACCAGTCTTGGCGTGTGCCGTTCGTGTTGCTTGCGTGTAATTAACGCCGTTATTGTATTGGAAATAAATTAATAACTACTTGTAAGCGCATTAAGATGTTGCCTGCGATACAATTTGTATAAACATGCAACTGCAATAATGATATATTTGAATTTATGAGATATGAGATATGACAGTTATGTTAAATGAGAAAAAACAACCAATGCAACATGTAGACGGTCAAAAGTAGTATGCATTGGATATAAATGAATAATGGTTTCTACTCAGAATAAGTGTATTCAGATATTAAGCAGAAAATGAGTAACTATAGATATAACAACAAACAAAAATTGTTTCTGATATGATTTATTTCAACCTAACTTTTTATACTCTCGCAACAAAGTTGCTAAAGAGAGTATTATAGTTTTGTTCACATAACGGTTGTTTGTAAGTCCTAAAACTAAAAGAGTTAGATATAGGGTTATATATACCAAAGTGATCAGGGTGACGAGTAGAGTTGAAATCCGGATGTCTGTCTGTCCGTCCGTCCGTCTGTCCGTCCGTCCGTCCGTGCAAGCTGTAACTTGAGTAAAAATTGAGATATCATGATGAAACTTGGTACACGTATTTCTTGGCTCCATAAGAAGGTTAAGTTCGAAGATGGGCAAAATCGGCCCACTGCCACGCCCACAAAATGGCGGAAACCGAAAACCTATAAAGTGCCATAACTAAGCCATAAATAAAGATATTAAAGTGAAATTTAGCACAAGGGATCGCATTAGGGAGGGGCATATTTGTACGTAATTTTTTTGGAAAAGTGGGCGTGGCCCCGCCCCCTACTAAGTTTTTTGTACATATCTCAGAAACTACTATAGCTATGTCAACCAAACTCTACAGAGTCGTTTCCTTCAGGCATTTCCATATACAGTTCAAAAATGGAAGAAATCGGTTAATAACCATGCCCACCTCCCATGCAAAGGTTATGTTGAAAATCACTAAAAGTGCGTTTACCGACTAACAAAAAACGTCAGAAACACTAAATTTTACAAAAGAAATGGCAGAAGGAAGCTGTACCCAAGCTTTTTTTAAAAATTGAAAATGGGCGTGGCGTCGCCCACTTATGGACCAAAAACCATATCTCAGGAACTACTCAACCGATTTCATTGAAATTCGGTATATAATATTTTCTTAACACCCCGATGACATGTACGAAATATAGGTGAAATCGGTTTACAACCACGCCTTCTTCCAATATAACGCTATTTTGAATTCCATCTGATGCCTTCTCTGTATAATATATACATTAGGAACCAATGATGATAGCGGAATAAATACGGTATTTGAGCTGAGGTATCCCTTGTGGAAAAATTGTCGTGATTGGACTATAAACTTTTCAAGGTCCCTGATATCGAACACGAAGAACTCAGTGCCTAACCTAATTTTTCACCGAAAATATCGGTAAATCACTCAGGATATAATTATAATTAATTTTACAGCAAAATAAAAAAATTTATAAATGACGGATAAGGAAATCTCGATTATCACTTTATCTTGCGAGAGTATAAAATGTTCGGTGACACCCGAACTTAGCCCTTCCTTACTTGTTTAAAATTGTTCTTATAATAATTTATCCATTTATCGCGATCGAATCGGCACTCCTCTACCAGCTGTGAACGTGGCTTCCTTACTAAAAAAAGTATATTTTTAAAAGCAATAAGAAATAAAGAGTGATGACTTTGATACAAGGAAGTGAGCTATTTGACTTTTTAAAGAATCTGCTATTTCGACTTGAGAGTTTTTGAATGGAAGTTATGGTTTTTTCGTCATAAAGTCGAAATAAGCTTTCATTCTTAACATTTTAAATGAAGAAAAGGAGGAGTCGTAGTTTTATTGAAAATAGAGATAAACCATTTTTAAACTTAAACATCCAACCACGTGCTCCACTTCTTTTGCTTGAACGCAGACGGCAAAAAATATTTTTATTATTTAAATTACTGAATGAAAACTTGTTCGTTCGTCTCAAAAATGTTTGATCATTTTTACAGCATATTTGACTAGTATGGTAATAGGAAATATACCCATTTTGCGTAATATTGCTGTGGTAAACAAAAATTCGGCCAAAGATTGTTATTTTCCTCAGATATAACTGTAAAAATTTACTAACAATGCTTGGAGAATAAATGAGGTTAGACACGCCTTGTCCAAATATGTGATTTTGACGAAGTGTATAGTAAAAAACTCCAAAGGATTTAAAACCCCAAATAAATAGTATAATATTATTAAATCAGAGACTAAATTTCTTCAGTAAAAATTTAATCTAGAACGAATTCAGTTCGGTCCGTGTAGTCAAGAAATGAAGTGCCAACTTTCCATATCTCAGAAATGAATGCAGACCCTCTTAACTGTAGCTCAACAAGTCCACCTGTGCGTATGATTACTCCATTAACTTCTCTAAATATAGTTACATCGCACTTTGCTTCTTTGTCAGCTATGAGAATACCGTCACTAGCTACTGTTATTGCGGACCCGAGTGTTCAATCGCGGATAAACGTTCGATTGCACATAGCAGTTGTAATAAAATAAATGTATAAATCAATTAGTTGAAATCTAACGAGCGCCGCAACAGGTTTGACAGCTATGATATGCAACAAAAGTAATTAAAGATGTGAATTTACATACACACGTTTTCATGCTCTAGACCCGTAGGGTAATAGACGAGAGATCCTCGATTTTCTACCGATTGAAATAAAACCGAGTAGAAATAAAATATTTTGCTAATTAAAAATTAATGAAGTGGCTAAAGTGGCTTGACAGTTGAAAAATATAACTAAGTAGAAGAGAGGACATTAGCAAATGAGAAGCATATAAGCAAGAAATTAAAAAAAAAAAAAATTTTTCGATGAAATATCTATCTTCTTCCCAACAAACTTCAACTCAATTTTGAAATATAATAACATCAAATATTCCAGTTTTTTTGTTACTATAAAAACATGCTTAATTGTTACTTGTTTGTAAAATCAAGCTTTCACTTCCAACAGCTTATGAGCTTCATTACAAATATTATGCGGACAATCAATAATTGAATTTTCAACAATTTTTATATTAACAAAGCGTTATTTGTTGAATAGATTTTAATTATAATGAACAATTTTAATCTAATTTCTTTATGAAAGCTCCGCATTTTGGCGGAAATATTTTAAGTCAACCTTGAATAACAGCAGCAGCAAACCAGCTGGTATTCGAAGCTTCTTATAAAAAAGATTGAGCTTTCAATTACAAAAGATCAAGAGCTTTTACTCCAAATACTATAAACTGATTGATTGATATTATTCGAATAGACCATATTTAGAAACGTTAAGGTATGAATTTCTGCAATAAAATATGCAGCTTTGCCGCATAGACTTTAATTAATCATGAACCCTAACAGATGGATTTTATGTAGCTACTTTTACGATACTTAGTAAAGAAAAAGAGCTTTCACTTTAAATAGATGCATACATTACATACAATAAATTACCGGCTTGTGCAAAGCGACCTCAAACCAGATTCACACACGTCGCTTCAATCAAAGATCCACATTGTGACAAAGAGATACTTGGTGGCGGACCTTTCATTCTATATCGCTTTCGTTATTTTTTAGTTCGATTCTGTTTTGTTGTTTGCTTATATCCTTGTTGTAGAAATGAAAGCCAGTTCGGCTATTGGAGAGCCAAAAACAAAATAAGTTCATTTAACTAAATTCTCTCAACAGTATATCATTCAACTTTAAATTTCCACATCCTTGAAGAATACCGCAAACTTTAATCGGACTACCTGCTTTTAGGCGATTAAACTTAAATTGTACTATATTTTATTGCCAAAACAAAGATTTCCTGAAATTAAACTTAAATATTTCGCATTCTGAGAAAAGTTTGAACCAATTGTTATCTTCAAATTCAATTCGTTAAATAAATAAATTTCGGGTGAATGAACAATTCTCAATGCTGAGGAGGAAAAAGCGAAATATTATTTGGTTGCATGCTTGTGGGCGCTCAACGAAGCGAAATCAATTTCCACTAATTGGCATGAAATAGCCAGCGACCAGACATAGACAGCAATTAAATTTCATAGCCACATTCATATATATGCGAATGAAGATATATATACATATATGTAGAAAGACAGGAATATATGAGGAGAGAGATAGGATAGGCAATAAATGAGAAATCTGCTTGCTAACAAGAGTAATATGTAGCGCAATAAATTTGTACATCAAATGTTTATAAGTAGCTATACCCATACGTATGTCTGTATGTATGTCTTTCCTGAAGATTTCTCGCTTGACTTCTTGCACTGAGTTATAGCAGACGAAAGTCTAACAGGAAGTATGCCACGTGACCAAGTGTATATTGGAGGTTGGCGGGCTGTGCGAGAAGGGGAGAATTCGCCATAGAAGATAGGCAGTTTCATAGGGGCAGTTATGTTTAAGAAGCCTAGCAATATTACCTTTGCTAAAATTAATTAAAAAAAAACAAGAAATGTTGAAATTTTATATTGCAAGTAGTAGTGCGGTCCGGGTGATGGTTAAATTCCAATGCATATGTTCGAGAGTTAGACATAGGAATATGATATCTTAACTGATGAGAAATCCGATACAATTGGTTATATATATTGTACAGAACTAGAAGAATGTGAGGAAATGTTATAGTTCATGAAAGGCTTTAGATATCCTTGTATTTGCCACAAACATTCTAATCTATCACGACCTTAGCTAATAACTAAAGCAAAGGCGCACAGTGGTGCCAGAGCGGAAAAAAAGGATTTTCTTTTAACATTCCAAATTTTTACCATCTTTTCAATTTAAGCTAAGAACTAATCAAATAACATTATCCGAATACTTGGGTTCGATATATTCAATGGTTTTTTGTTGGGAGAGCTTCAAAGTCCAAAAAAGTATCAACGCAAAGTTACTCAGAAAAATGTGATGAATATTGCAAAGGTTAAAACTCAAAAGTTAACCATAAAATATCAATTGTAAAGTTTTTATTTATTAAAACCAATGTTATAGATGTGATTTACATCATCAAATGTATACTTTCTTTTTCAAGATTTTTAATCGATAGATTTAATCGATAGAAAAAAAATCAGCTGCAATTAGCTGCCAATTCATGAGTAATTAGCATTTTAATCTACTGCAATTACTACATTTTTTTTTTTTTGCATTTTAATCTACTTTCGAAATAAGTTATTGTCTTGCTCTTACAATGATTGATGGTAAAGTTGTCAATACCGTAATTGAAACCTCAGCAATGAGTGTATGTTTCATACGTAAAGCAAAACCAAAGGATATTTAGATGGTATATTGAGGAGAACAGTAAACGAAGGTTCCCTAAGATTTGGAATTTCTCCCTTGCATGCAAGAATTAAGTTTATGGAGTGTATTCTGCATATTGCTTAGAACAAACATTTTCGCCAATGGAGAACTGACGATCGTACCAAAAAAGCAGATTTGAAGTCATCCTTGGAAATAAATGTTGATGTAGTGAAGCAGGGACTGGGTACGACAAATGATGGCAATACCTGACGAAGATTTTTGAGAATCCTGCTAAAACTGCCGATATTGTTGGCGTTGGCGAAAACCTGATACATAGATTTAAAATAATATTAAATACAATCAATAGTGAAGCAGGAATAGATCCTCAAAAATTTGAAATTTATTGCATGAAAACTGCGAGGTTATATGTCAGCCTTTATGAATTTTACTATATGCCAATGACGGTACATAAAGTTTTAATGCATGGAAGTAAAATTGTTTCATCCTCTATTTTACCATTGGGCATGCTATCAGAGGAGGCTCAAGAAGCTCGCAATAAAGATTACAAGAAGTATAGGCGTAATCATTCTAGAAAATGCGACAGAATTTCAACAAATCAAGATGTAATGCACTTGCTTTTAGCTTCATCGGATCCTTTTATTAATGGTTTCAGAACAAATCCCAAAAATAAAACTTTAGAATTGGACGATGATGTTAAAAAATTATTTGTTGAATAAATAATTAATAATATATGATCATTTTTGAATATTTGTTGGTTATTTTATATGGGAGGTGGGCGTAGTTGTGGGCGGATTTGCTTTATTTTCTCTGGACAAGCTTATATTTACAAAATATTACACTGTAGAAAATTTTGTTACTGTAGGATGATTTTTGATTTTTGTGTTATGTGGGAGGTGGGCGTGGTTGTGGGCGGATTTTAACAAAATTTTTTTTCCATCTAATTTGGCAATATGAGAGATGTGTGCCAAATTTCAAAGCCCTACCTCGATTCTTTCTATTTTTTGCCGCGGCTTATATGAAGCGGCACCACTGTGAGGCGTAGGGAGTGAAAAAACGATCCTTTCCACGAAGTCACAATGCTATATTTAATGTTAGGTTAAGATTATTGTGTCTTTCGTAGAAGGATAACAAAAAGTACTTCTTGAAGATGACGTCAATGGGTGCAAAAAAGAGAGTATCAGTATTTTAAAAAATCTGAAAGACAACTACCAACGAATATTGTTTGCATACTTTTAGTTTAGAGATATTCTTTGGTAAGTTAATGAGACTTTTACGTTTCTTGCATGAGGAGATAATAATTTTAGAAGTTACTTTGCGTAGACCTGACGACAAGAGATCTGAGAAGTCATGTCACCTTGCAGATACTTTTGTTGGTTTAAGGTTCACTGAGTTAGCTACACTTTCGTCTGATAGGAAAAAGACGAAGGTAGTAATACGTTTTTTAAGCTATTATTTAGTAAGAGATTTCGAGAGTAACTCATCAGAAAAACTCATAAATATTATAATAGCTCGACATGTTATAAAGTGCTGTATTCTGATCGATAAAGATGTCAAGCTTCGCCCACTATCTCTATTAACAACTGTACTTACTCTCTTTGGTACGAATACATAGTTAGTATTAGTCCTTGTAAATTAACGAAAGCAATGATTAGCCCTTTCACTCCGTGATGATCAGTTGTAAGATAGTTAATTTCCCTGTATTATATTATATTATTGGGATATTTGCACTGTCTTCGCGTATAAACTCTTACATCGACAAATACGTGAAAAAATAAATATTTCTGCCCTACACAAACACGCGAAGTTACACTTTGCAGATAGTAATATGGCAGATTTTAAGCAAAAATAAAAAGAAGTAAGCGAAAGTTCTAAATGGAAGAAAGTCCATATTCGCCACAAGGCTACGTGCAAGAAGCCAAACCAATAGTGCATGAATTGTGTAATTTCCTTCGTGCTCGCTGCTTGCAACACCAGTGGCTAAGGTACCACGTAAGTCAACGTCAAACGGCGATTTATGCTGGCATTGGCGTTGGGAAATAACTAAAACTCAAAGGAATTTCATGTATTACAACCTCCCATTTGCAGGGTTAGCTAAAATTAGTTATGTAATAGTATAGTGCTACTAGCTTATTCGTAGCGGATGTGTTTAGTGAAATTCTCATTTCCGACATGGCAAAGTGTCGGTATAAGACACTTGCTTATGTTTTTATGTAGGCGTTGCAATACAAGAGAAATATTAATATAAAGGGTGATTTTTTAAGAGCTTGATAACTTTTTTTTAAAAAAAACGCATAAAATTTGCAAAATCTCATCGATTCTTTATTTGAAACGTTAGATTGGTTCATGACATTTACTTTTTGAAGATAATTTCATTTAAATGTTGACCGCGGCTGCGTCTTAGGTGGTCCATTCGGAAAGTCCAATTTTGGGCAACTTTTTCGAGCATTTCGGCCGGAATAGCCCGAATTTCTTCGGAAATGTTGTCTTCCAAAGCTGGAATAGTTGCTGGCTTATTTCTGTAGACTTTAGACTTGACGTAGCCCCACAAAAAATAGTCTAAAGGCGTTAAATCGCATGATCTTGGTGGCCAACTTACGGGTCCATTTCTTGAGATGAATTGTTGTCCGAAGTTTTCCCTCAAAATGGCCATAGAATCGCGAGCTGTGTGGCATGTAGCGCCATCTTGTTGAAACCACATGTCAACCAAGTTCAGTTCTTCCATTTTTGGCAACAAAAGGTTTGTTAGCATCGAACGATAGCGATCGCCATTCACCGTAACGTTGCGTCCAACAGCATCTTTGAAAAAATACGGTCCAATGATTCCACCAGCGTACAAACCACACCAAACAGTGCATTTTTCGGGATGCATGGGCAGTTCTTGAACGGCTTCTGGTTGCTCTTCACCCCAAATGCGGCAATTTTGCTTATTTACGTAGCCATTCAACCAGAAATGAGCCTCATCGCTGAACAAAATTTGTCGATAAAACACATTTCGAACCGAACACTGATTTTGGTAATAAAATTCAATGATTTGCAAGCGTTGCTCGTTAGTAAGTCTATTCATGATGAAATGTCAAAGCATACTGAGCATCTTTCTCTTTGACACCATGTCTGAAATCCCACGTGATCTGTCAAATACTAATGCATGAAAATCCTAACCTCAAAAAAATCACCGGTTAGAAGCTAATACAAAAAATTTAAACAACACTGCAAGGCTTATTTTTTATTTAAATGCCGCCTTCATTGACTATATTTTCCGTTATGGAGTTGCAACATGGCTGAGGACTGGTATGGCTAAAGCGAGGAAACATGTTAAACAGTAAACTTACATAAGTGAAAGCTGATATATAATATAAGCACATACGTACATTCATACACTACAGCAATCATTCATAAAAGCTAGGGTTGCTATGAAAACAACAGGCAATAAAATTAATATAGTTGTAAGTGTGGAATTTAAGTTCATTTATCAGCTCGCTAAATTCGAGGTTCGCTCTCTCGCCATATTCTGAGATATGATAGTCTTAAGATACATTTCTCAGTTTAGGGACTATATTATCATATTTGTACATGAGTGAGGAATTTCATGGGTTTTAGACCCTATTCACAAGAGGTATTTGTAAGAGAGATTTATATAATAGGTATTGTATGTATTACGAAGCTACAAGTAATGCTTTGATTCTGACACTGGAAAGAACAAGTTTACTATTTGTGATGTTAGATCAGTCTCACTGAGATATTTTAATGCTTGTTGGTACAGAAGAAAAAATTGTAAATGTGGGTACTACAAAGCGGTCACTGTCAGATTATAATAGTTTTGTAGTTGCCTGGCATATGCGAATAAACTATGAAACTATCGAGTGTAAAAATTATCGCTCAAAGCAAAACCAGCAACAGAGTGTTTAAAATGTCTAAAAATTCAAGCCAATAAAACGGTTATTTTGTGCCAAAATGGTGCTTTTTAGATAAACATACTCATTTTTATTTCGAGAATAACCATTCGGCAATAAAATATTTTAAAATTAATTTATCTGTACTTAGTAAAGTACTATGGCTATGAACGTAATTGCGGTGCTACAGAGCGTATGAGTAATGAAATCCTAAACACACTTGTGAATTTGCTATGGTTTTTACTCACACACAAAAACCAAAAACAAACAAGTGCGTAAACATATACATAGGTATGCATGCCCCTGCGTCAGTGGTGCGTGTCACGTGCATGAATAGTACATACATACATATATGTGTGTCATATAATTCGTATTATATTATGTAAGTAGTTTTGTATGTGTATTAGCTTTTGCTCGCTTTACTACTGATATTACAGACACGTGCGTTCACATGAATTTTGCAGTGTTTTTCGGGGTGATTTAACATTTTCCGCTCGAAAAAGTCGATTTTCCGCACCTTCTGCCACGATGCCAGCTGACTGGCAGAGCAAAATCTATAGCAGCCAACTACACATGAACGTATGTTTGTGTATAATATATGTATGTATATATGTAGATTTGTCTCTGTCTGCCACAGCATCGCAGCATTGTTTTTCTCGGCAATGTATTCACTCACATTTATACATTTTGCACACCTTCAATCTCGCCACTTGAAAGTGTGTTTGTATTGTTTTTGTTTTTGTATACAAACGTGTTTTGTTTTATTACTTAGCTACTTTGAATGTTTTGTTTGATTTTTTTAGTTCTATTTGCTTTTCTTATATTCTATCTTTTCTTTATCGCTTCGATGCAGCGAGCTATTTGTATTCCTCACACTTGGTTATCATCGAAACTTTTCTATTTCTTTGGAATCATAATAAAATTCCTGATAGACTTTAAGCTAGTCAGCATCAATGTTAGCTTAAGTTGTTGTTTTCATTTTTTCTTCGTGTAAAAGAAAACTATTTTCGTATTCTCTCATTCACACAAATTTGTAGTTCATGCTCACACACTAAAGTGCTTTATGATTAAACCCAGTGATGTATTTGGTTTAACGGTTGACCAAATCCTACGTAAATTGATATGGAGTGGATTATGTTTGGAAATCTTTTGGAGCATTTGAGGTTGATTAAATGTGAAGCTATTTGGGATCATTGAATAGAACATCATTGAGTGAATCGAATGTTTATCCCCATAAAGGATTCCTATTAAAGGCTGTTTGACGGTTCTTAATACATAATGTTGATTTCGTTGTCGAAGATAAAGCTTTGTGGGCTTGGTTTATCATTTGATTATGTCACTTTTGCACTTTAAGCTCTAGGTATTAACAAAAGCAGTAATACTTAGTTTAATACCATAACTCGAATTTAACGATTTTTTAAGCTGTCATAGTTTAACAGTAAGTGATCAAACTGCCCGATCGCAAAACATTGCTGGTTATATGAAAAAAGATTTTTCGAATTCTTATATATGTACATTAAGGTGGGCCAAAAATTAGTTTATATTTTATTTTTCGTAGTTACCATGAAAATCTCATTCAACATGACTAAAAACAAGTCCTGGTAAAATCTGAGCTCTTTATATCAATATTAAGAGGTGCCTCATCGACATTTTCGATTTCCCATATAAATTACATGGAAAAAAAATCATTTTTTTTTGTGGTGGTTATTGTGCGGAGATTTTAATGTGCACGCGATGGCGGCCAGTAGGGATGGTAAACTCGATTCCGATACTACTCGAGAATCGAGTTTTCTCGTTAAATAATCGTTTTTTAAAAATCGATTTTCAGTAGTCGTAGTGGATTAAGAACTGGTTCTTGACATTCGAAAAATCGATTATTTTACGAGAAAACTCGATTCTCGAGTAGTATCGGAATCGAGTTTACCATCCCTACTGGCCGCCATCGCGTGCACATTAAAATCTCCGCACAATAACCACCACAAAAAAAAATGATTTTTTTTCCATGTAATTTATATGGGAAATCGAAAATGTCGATGAGGCACCTCTTAATATTGATATAAAGAGCTCAGATTTTACCAGGACTTGTTTTTAGTCATGTTGAATGAGATTTTCATGGTAACTACGAAAAATAAAATATAAACTAATTTTTGGCCCACATTAATGTACATATAAAAAAGAAGGTTTAAAGAATTAACTGGGAAATACTTTTATGACTTTGTGCATCGGAGGGCTAAATTATAACAATAAAATTTTTTTTTTGTAAACAAATTTCAAAGTGTCTCTATGAAGAGAATACTATCTATAAGAAGATATTATTGTAATAAGAAATTATAAAAATTATATATTTGACATTTTCGATGCAAGCGGAAATTCATTGAATAAGCAAACATTTGCAATTCTTCTCTACTCATTATCAATCAAAAAACAATAAATATTTGCGCATTAGAAAGCTGTCACTTTCGCTGATAAAAAATAAAATGTGCAAACTATTAAGGAAGACCAATTAAATTCAGCGGCAGCAATTCAAATCAATTAACGACAGACGCTCAACGTTCAATGAGACCCAGCACACTATTTCGTTGTATGAAGATGTTTGACGAAGTCATATTAGGCGCTCAATCAGTATATATTGTAACTGCATATGTCAACATTTATATGCAAATAGAGTGCAACACTTGTAGCGGCAGCTACATCTGTTTTGGATGTTTGTATGCTGCGCCACGACACGGCACCACACTGGCGATTTGTTAGTGGTGGTAATCAAAATGTTGTCACAGCGGTCAACACAACGCTTATGTGTTTGCATATTAGACGAATGTTTAAATGACTTCGTGCTAGAAATGCAACACCGAGGCGCATTGGTTAATTAATTTGTATTTTTTGAGGCAACAAAATGTTTGACTGGAGCTTTTATTAAGATGTATAAAATAAATAAAACCATATTGTTGCTTTTGTTGTTGTTTTTCGATTTATCCGCAATTGCTGGCAATGGATTTATTATCGCATAAATATTATGAAAATTAATAGCGCACAGATGCCAAAGTGGTCAAAGTTCAACTAGACTGGAATATTCCCATTTGAGCTGCGATTGTGTGCGTGTGTGAGTGTTTGTGTTTAGTAAATCTACAGTTATTTGCAAGCTTTTGAGTTGTAACGTAGCGCTTCAGCGGCCGTTGAATTGAACTCTGTCAGGCGCTGGGAGAGATAGCGAGCATGTAAGCATGTTAGTTTGTGTATCAAAGCCTGCTTGTGTGGTTCGCAAGTCGCCAAGATTAGTTGGGAGACTTCTGTGCAAATATGTAAATTAGGGTGATCGGAAAAAGTTTGGTTATCTTTTTTAATGTTGCGTGGATTCTAGTATAATGGAGACTACAGCATATCTTAACTCAGTTACTGAATCATCTTCAAATCGAAGTTTGAAAGTTTATGTACCTTGTCCGACACACCCTAATCGTCGAATCGAACGTAGTATTTATATGCGGCATACTTGGCCATTATACAAACGTTTGAGAAAGCGAAACTGAACAAAATCTGCGATTTCTGTTTTAGGACCCACCCTAATGTGTAAACAAAGTTGCATATAAAGTTTGCATTTTATACAAATTTTATTTAATAAGTTATTTATACATGCCTCACATTAAGATTTATTTTATTTTAACACTTTTAGGAATGTTGCTGACGAAGATTTTTTAAAATTTTGTTACGCGTCTGGTGCGTGTGCTCATTAGAGACACTTCATTTGTTGCATGACACAAAAGTGCATAAAAAAACAAAATTTCGCTGTAAGTAACGGCAAGTCTTGGCGTACGCTGTAACTGTAAAATTAAACGAGCTGCAAATAGTGTGTGCAGTCGAAGTTGTCACGTGACAATGGGGCAGAAAGGTGTTGAGCGCTTGAAAATAAAACTGTTGTTGCAATATTAATTAATCTATCACTATGTTTATTTTTTCTTAATTGTAAACAATTAAATCGATTTTATGGATAACAAAAAATGTTCAAATGTTCATACCTACATATGTACTTTTTCAGGCAGCTCAAGATATTGAACTGTTTAAAAAATTTAGAAAACTCAGGTTTTTTGTTAATCCCTTTGCTTATCCCTTAAATGCCCACTGTATCTTTAAAGATACAACCATTAAATATCACCAATTTTCAATATTAATGATCTAAAAACATTAATACACATGTCACTGCATGAAGAAAATATACACACTTCATAAATGGTAATACTTCTACTAAATTTGTTGCAACTGAAGGCAAATTTGATAAGCAAAGTAAAAAAAAAACTGTTTTTGTTAAATTAAATAAATTATCGCTTTTGTAATGTAAAATCTCCATAACTATTTGCATTCTAGACCCGAAAATTTTTATACTGGTTCCGAAGAGAATTTTTTAACGATATATTTTTACTTGATTTTATTTTTCGCTTCCCTGCTGAATACGAGTGAATATAATGGTTGTATCTTTAAAGATACACTGGGCATTGCCGCTCACATTTTGTTTGATAAACGCTCATATGTATTTGAAATGCAAAAGCACGTTAATTGCATTTATAACATCATTTGAGTTAAGAACGCTGATGAGACAAGACGTTAAAGTTCTTGCACGTAAGATATATATTTTTCTAATCAATTTTATAATGGCCGATTATATAATAGTTGATGGAATCAAAATGTCCAATGCTGACGTGTGTGCTATATTGTGTGAAGAGATTGGATATGAGAGTATTGATGATTTCGAGAGTGACTCTGATGATTTAATAAAAACACAAAATGCAGACGCATCAATTCACAATGTTGCCGTTGTTGATGACCATTTTGAGGATGAAATAGATTTAGGAACGTCGTTACATGATTCCTTTGTGAACATGATAAATGATGACGATAATATAGGGATTGCTAGAGAAGCCGGGACTTCCGCAGGGTCAGATGAACCTATCGCCATGCGGGTTTCCTCAAATTTATTTCCTTCATTATTCAAAAACTTGTCTGTGGATCCGAAGTCTTCTGAATTTGACAGGGTAATATGGAAAACTGGAAATATTCAATATACCAATGCTGAAATTAGCTTTAGAGGCGATAGTAGCATATCCGATAATTTGAAGGCTTTGCAAACTCCTTTTCAGGTTTGGTCATTCCTATTTCCAGAATCTTTGGAGCTCAAAATAGTTGAGCAAACTAAAATTTACTCCGAACTTAACGAAGCTTTTAATTTTGATCTATTCGATTTACGTAAATTTATTGGTATCTTATTTTATATGTCTTACTTCAATCTCCCGAGTACAAGAGATTATTGGTCTGAAAATGGCAACCATTGTGTTCCAATAATACAAACAACGATGACTAGGAACCGATTTGAAAAAATACGGCAATTCATCCACTTTAATGAAAAAGAAAATGCTCCATCTCGAGACGATCCAAACCGCGATAGACTATATCTCATTAGACCATTGATTGATACCCTAAACAGAACATTCGGTAGCATACCTAAGTTAGACCGATTGTGCGTTGATGAACAAATGTGTTCTTCAAAAATGAAAAATTACATGAAGCAATATTTGCCTAACAAGCCTAAGAAATGGGGGTTTAAATTATATGTCTTATGTGACTCCACCGGGTTTGCTTATAAGTTTGAAATTTTTTCCGGAGGACCTAACATATTACTCCAGGGCGAACCAGATTTGAAGTCATCTGCAAATATTGTTGTTAGACTTTTGCGTGAGGTTCCTCGTTATCAAAATCATATCGTTTATTTTGATAACTACTATACAACTGTGCCGTTGTTAGTATATTTGCGATCTCAAGGTATACTTTCAATTGGGACTATTCGTCGCAATCGGATTAAAAACTGCAAACTTCCAAATGAGAAAGTAATGTCAAAATATGAGCGTGGAACCAGCCGCGAATACGTTGCTTCAATTTACGGCGTCGATGTGACATCATTGTCATGGAAGGACAACAAGATTGTTAATCTTGTTTCAACTTACATCGGTATGAAACCAATCTTGATGATTGGTCAAAACGAAGATTTACCTGCAACATCTTCCTCCATAAAACGTTACGACAAAAAGGACAAGACATTCAAAATGATTTCCTGCCCAGAAATAATTAAAGAGTACAATCGTCATATGGGTGGCGTAGATTTACTTGACAGCTGTATGGGTCGTCATAAAATCACGATGAAAAGTCGTAAATGGACAAACAGAATGTTTTATCACTTACTAGACTTAACATGTGCTAATGCATGGATTCTGTACAAACGAATTAATAAGAATCGCCACGGATATAAAGACATGCGTCTTATTGATTTGAAGTTAGAAGTCGCGGATTCCCTATTTAGTTTCAAATCTTTTGAAGCCCCTAAACGTGGGCGTCCTAGCCTCCAGCCGTTTTTAGAGGAAAAAAAGAGGAAACCGAATTCTTCTGTAGCTTTATCAAAAGACAGCCGATTGGACATGACGGATCACTGGACTACAATGGGGAAAAAAGGCAGATGTAAGTATCCAAATTGTTCGGGACAAACAAAAATGTTTTGTTCTAAATGTAAAGTAAATTTATGTATGACATCAGAAAAAAATTGCTTTTATAATTA
Source organism: Bactrocera dorsalis (assembly GCF_023373825.1). NCBI lineage: Eukaryota > Metazoa > Arthropoda > Insecta > Diptera > Tephritidae > Bactrocera > Bactrocera dorsalis. The sequence continues at coordinate 44,145,129 of NC_064307.1, forward strand.
TCACCATTTTTAAGATATAATAAGTTCTCTTTACCAATACATAAGGTTATTAATGTAAAACGACTATATAAAAAAAATTTTCCAAAACACTTTTGTTTAGTAAGTTATGCACCAAATTTTATATTATTTTATACGAACATTTATGAAATATGAATACATTTTTAATAAATTACTTTCCTTGCAATATAAGTCGCATTTTAATCGTTTGAATACAAAGTTTAGCTCATTTGGGTATTAAAGTAAAAATTGAAGGGAATGCCCAGTGTATCTTTAAGGATACAACCATTATTTTTAAAAAAATTTCTCTGAAAGTAAATTTTTTCAAAAAATCGTCGAAGAAACCACGTTCCACATATATTCTTACATAACATATAAATTTTTTACAAAAATCTGAGGAATTGGGCATTTAAGGGTTATGAAAAATTTTGTTGCATAAAGTCAACTCTTTTTAATTGACCACTTTTATTTGCCTACGCACATCCAAAAACACACACCTGTGCACATATGACCAGTGTGGCAAGCGATTCCCAGGCATTGCAGCTATTTCCTGGTGTCTGGGCATCTCATAATCTCCAGTGATAAACAGCACTTGTCTTCTTCTATGCAGCTGTTCTTGCAAATATTGTATTGTGGTTTGCATGTTGTTGCACAAATGCTTAACGCTGATGCAAATGTCATGCTACAACACAGCAAATATTAGAAATCCTCAGCAATTGTCGCAGCATGTTTTCTGCTGCAGTCATTTTACATACAACTTTTGCTAGTTTTTGTTGTTTCTGATATATAGTGGCACTTCTAAGACTTTGCCACAGACCGTACACTCGTGGCTACAAGCGCCCATCTAATTTTTTACTTGCTACCGAATGTCTTGTTGTAAACGGCATGTTAAGCGCTAAGAAAAGAAATGTTGCCTGTCAAACGGAGCAATACAAAACATGCCACATACGCTTGCAACACAAAGAAGTTGTATATTGAAAAGAACAATCAGTGGCAAGCGGTAGCAAGAAGAAGCTGCGCACAAGAAAAAATTGAAAATTGCAAGCAGTAAGCGCCTTTGCGACCAACAACAGCATTTGCAACAATAAGTTTCAACTAGCGTGTTTGCACCAGCAGCATCAGCATCACTTAGCTAGCTCGGACCAGACACCAACGAGCGTAGCTAGTAACGCCCACAAATTGCGTAGCTGCCGCACTTCGGTGTCACTCAGTCAACTTGCCACTTAGCAGTTATGTGTGTTGCAAAGAAAGCGTTGACGTGTCATAGAGAAAAAATGGTATGGTAATTGCTTGGGATGCAGCTGTCTACCATCGGTCAAGTGACTTTTGTTGCACAAAGCGTAATTTTCTCTTGTTTTGTATGGTGTGAGAAAATTGCATTTAGGTCTTCTTTTTGTTGTTGTGGCCATAATTTGCTATTCAATACGGTTTATTTTTACTGCTATATTTTAGATGCTGTTGTCATCACCATTTGTATGTTGCAACAACTGTGTTCAATATTAGTTTTATGCTGCGGCAAGTAGTTATTCCTAATTTTACTGCGGCATGACAGCAAGTACCTCCGACTGTTGTTGCAAGTGTAGCTAATTTGCATACAAAAATTAAGCATATTGTTGCAGTTTGTTAGAACTGCAGTGGAACCGTTATGCAGTGTTTATGTAAAGTTAGAGGAAACAGGAACTACCATTACGGAAGCAGTAGATTTACTCCTGTGGAGTGCAGTCTCCTTCAGAATGATGAGTATCTAACGGTTCACTATTGGGTTTTTGAGTTTAAGGCGAGCTCTCTCCACTTTCCCAAATTAAGGCTAAAATACCACGGATCTCATACTTTTAGATAGGAAATATGTAATAGCGGAAAGGTAAATAATTGAGTGCTTTATTTAACGTAGCCTAACAAAGTCTTAGAATATGGAAGAACATGAGACACATAACAGGTTCATATAAATTCAGACCACTCCTTAGGGGAATGAGATAATGAAAATGATTGAAAAAATTCATAACTCATAAAATAAACACCACTTCTTGAAATTCTATCCAGAATTGCCGCATCCGAAAGTGATAGCTTCACTTTCACTTTACAAGGGTTCAATTTTAGTAGTATCCTTTGAAATCCACAAATCGCCAAAATTCTTGAGCAAGATTATTTTTGTCAAATCCTTCGCAAAGATATAATTATTTTAGATTTTTTTTATTAAAATGATCTAACAAAATTTGTCAATGAGATAAACATAATTCTAAATATGTTTGTCAGAAGATTTTATTTTTATAATACCTTAGAATTAAAGAACGATTTTGAGAGTAACTACTATCGAACCTAAAGAGAACTCAATAAGATATTTAATACACCGCAGTACAGTCTGCCTCTCGGTAGTACCTGTGATCTCTCTTGTGGTCATTTTCACATGTTAATTTAAAGCCACAGCACTGAAAACTAACTATTTACCACGGCAGTCACAATGACCACAGCCAACACAACAATGGGCATCGACGGCGGTGGCTACTTAAACGATTGCTGCATCAATGGGTCAATCAGTGCAGTTATGGCAATTGTGGCCATTTAAACGAGCAGTCATTTCAGCGCCTATCCAATCATTTCCGCATGTCTGTTCGTACTCTTGTCCGATCGCCGGTTTCTCTCTCCCTTTGTGCGCCAATTAACCGCCGCTTTGTTGTTTGTGCGCTTTTGTATATTTCGACGCATATTCATTCTATAATTATATTATAAAGCCTGACTTTTTGCTTTCGTTTGCAGAAGTTTTGCATTCCGCATTGCAACAATATGCTTTGGTACCGCGTGTAATGTCATCAATATCACCGCATTTGGTCAATCGCTGAGCCACTGAGTGTCGCCTTGCTGCTGTTGTCACAATTTCTGATTTTCTGCTGTCCTCTGTTAATTATGAAAATGTGCTTACGTCATAATGCCAATACATATCTTACACCAATGGGTAACCAAACTGTAGCAGCGTCCATGGAACTGTTATTCTGTGTTGTTCGGTATTCTGCTGCTGTTTTATTGCTGCTGCTTGTGTTGCACTCCCGTCGCTTCCGCATTGTTTCGTGCTTTTAGGCGAATTTTTCGTTCTCGCTTTTCTTGTTGTTGGCTTCTTCAACTGGGTTGCTGATGTTACAATTATTTTTTATTAATGCCACAATTTATGTTGCTTGACGCGCTTTGTGGCATGTTTGTTGTTTGCCTCTATTGATCTATGCATTTCATTATTCGCAATTAAAATATCACGCGATTCATTAATTCGCCAACAATTTCCTCTCTAGCATTTGAAGCTGATTTTATTAATGGATTTGTTGCATGACATTTGAACATAATTCTTTATCATTAACCGTGTTTAATTATTGAAAAAATGCAATTTTATTTAGTTGAAAGAGTTTATTTTTGCGAAATATTAAGATTTTGAGTTCTTTTTATAGTGTCTCTGACGTTTATGTCTGAAACGTGGAAAACTCAATATACCCTGCTCAGGGAATAATTAAGTATGGATAATAGTACAAGATTTCTCCGGAAAGTAATAGAACTGATTTTCTTCAGCCGCGACTGTACTTCGGAGCGTGCGCGCACCGACTCGATTCGGAAGAGGGCGTTTCTAGCTAACGAACACCTGTAGAGTCAAACATTTTCGCGCGACGTGTTTCTGTGAGTGGTCCAAGCCGTTTTTTTGACATCAAAGGCATCGTTCATCAGGAATTTTTTCCTCCTGGACAAACCAACACCGCTAAGTTTTATGTGGAAGTCCTCAAGAGACTCAAACGAAGGGTCAATCGGGTCCGGCAAGACATCGCAGCTGAGTGCAAGTTGCACTACGACAACGCCCCGGCTCACACCGCCTTTCCTTTGAATAGCTACCTAACCAAGGCCGGCATCCCAACGCTTCTACAGCCGAACCGATAATATTAAAATTAGAAACTTTAAAGTCTCGAAAATTGTCGTAAGTTTAAACGCCCAGCATCAGCAGTTCACTAGCACGCATATTACACTATGGCACATGTAAGCCTGTGTGTGCGCGTGGGCATTCCAAAGCCCGAATGAACCGCTATAAAACCGCTAATCCCCTATATGCTTGTATGTGAGTGAGCTGAAGCGAATGCAAGCGTTCATTGAACTACTGTGTACAAAAAAATATTGCAGGCCTCAGAAACGAAGCTGAAACTGGACTGGGCTGAAGAGCGAGGGCAAGTGCCGAGCTGCTCACATGACGTATGTGTGTGTCACCGCCGGTTGTCGATGATTTAGTACCGCCGCCGTTACTGCTGAAAACCTAACCTTACAACTAACAAGCGTGGACTCATGCCGGTGATACCGTTATCGATCGCCCTCACTTTTTCGCTACTGTGGCATTGTAATTCTAGTCAGAGAAACATTAGCAGCGAGCTGTTAGTCAGTAGCCATTTATCGTGTGGTACACTGTCATCCGATCTGAATGTTTGTTCGTTCATTCATCCGTGCAGTTGTCTGTCCTTCCTTTTGTCTCCCTCTGCCTCCATACGCTGGTTTGGAGTTTTTGCACCTACCAATTAGAACATTCGATTATTTGTCCGCGTTGAATGCTTGTTAGGTTGTCGTGCCATAAAGGAGCAACAACAACAATAGTATCGTCAGCAATAACAATTACCGTTGTTCGGCCAGAGGAGCCAAAACTGAAGGTGCAAAAGTTGAACTTTAACTGCAGTGCAACATCTGTATGTATGTCTACGTACCAATCTATACATACCTTTTGTGTATATATGTATGTATATCGGGTCGCAGTGATATGTTCTGGTTTGTTTCGGCTGTGGCTTCGACAGCATTTACAGTATTAGCCTATGGCCATTAAGCATGCTGTTCCGAATCTTTGTAGCTCACGTTGTATGCAACGCTCAGATCATACAAACATATACAAATTTATTTACATATGAGTTTGATGGTAGAAAAGATTGCTGACGCTGGTGCACGCTGACCATTCAAGTTTCAAAATTCGACTTTTCGCTTCGTTGCACTTTTTCAATGGCCGCTAGTATGCATCGCCAACAAAAAATCAACAATGCAGTATGCAACACAAGTAATTTGAGATCTCTTGCATAATCATGCATCCATATTCATAGGTAATTGACCTCGGTATCAGGTCGGAAATGCTCGCTTTTAAATTTAGATATATGATTTGGAAATTTTATTGAGTGACTAAATTTTGTATCAGGTGATCGGGAGACTATTTGTAATATATTTAATGCAGATCGTAATAAAACCTGTAACCCGGGTAGACAGTCAGCTGACTTAAAAAGCGCGGTGAGTTTCGGCGTGTTGCACAGCTTGAAAACGAGATCCGAAACACCTAGATCTAAATCTTCCACAAAAGGAACTAAATGATTATCCAGAATGTCAATGTAAAAGTGTGCCTTTATTCTACCAATTCTGGGTAGTCCTCCAAACTGTTATTGGTCATACAGCCCCACACCATACGAGTAATTGAGCCGCCACCAAATTTCAGTGTAAACTTAATGTGGTGTGACCGTAAATTCATGTTTTTACTTTTCCAAGTCCGCTCGAAACCATCTGCTACCCATCGGTTTATCTTGGCTTCGTCAGACCAATCCTTGGAACATTATGAAAATGAGATACACAATTGTTTGTACCTTTCTGACAGCAATGGCTTTAAGACTAGCTGTATATATTTTTAGCTATTTAATAGTTACATATTTGAATTAGGCATAATGAAATGAGTTTCTGCTCCTATTTTTGTAGGTTTTGTGTAACCTTTGACAGCAAATAAAAAAAAATTGATTAAGAAAGGTGTCGTTGAAAAGAAATCCATTAAACGTGTAATTAGCGCTTTCGGAAAAAGCCACACGAAAGGCATGAGTCCAAATAAAAACTATATACATATAATTCTGAATTTGATTACCGCGTTATTGATTAGCTGTCAATGCGTTCTGACAGTTTACAATAATATGAAAGCGAAAAGTTATAGGATTCGATTGTTTGTGTGCAAATAAATAATTTATCTGTCACTGACGGACATTTGTTGTTTCGTGATGACAGGTAATAATTTTTGGTCTTGGTTTGAAAATATGTATGAAAAACCTCCTTTGCATAAGTAGCTGATATAAGTTTCTTTCAAAGGCCGAATCATACTATCCATAGAAATTATTCATAGTCGAACTTTATGCTCTTTTAATAGCCGCGGCACAACATATCATTCAAATTCGACGTATTCGATATGTATTCCACAAAGTATTTAATTAATTACTACATTTTAGGCCTGTCAATCAGCTAAATATTAAAACTATTGGAGGTCTATCTAGACTTATAAACATGAACGAAGGGTGTTGTTCATATAAGACTTTTTTACAACTCATCCGTAGCTTCCAATCTTCTCCTGAGGGTATCGAGAAAATCAGTATTTGGCGGTGCATTGTGAAATGCTGAAAAATTATCCTCTCTGACAAATATATGTACGCGGAACAGCAATATTTTTTAATAATAAATATTTTAACTACCTTACCGAAAATGTAATTTCTCAGGTGTTCATCGTATATTTGGGTATCCATTGTTAGAAACAACTAACGGTGTTAAAAATATTCTAACACTTTTATATAGATTTCTAAACATCATCATTATTTACCTGCAAAGAAAGAAACGAAAAAAAAGTATATTAAAACAAGAAAAAACGTTAACTTCGGTTGCACCGACGCTAAATACCCTTCACAGGTGCATTTCTGTTAGTAACTATGTGTTCAGTTTGTATGGCAGCTATGAGAGCACAATAGACCTAAGGTCGCGGTGCATTTCTCTATTATTTATCTATGGTAGCTATATGTTATAGTGGTCCGATATCGGCTGTTCCGACTAATGAGCAGCTTCTTGAAGAGAAAATGACGTTTGCAAAATTTCAAAACGATATCTTAAAAACTGAGGGACCAGTTCGTATATGTACAGACGGACAGACAGACGGACATGGCTAAATCGACTGATCATTTATATATATGTGTACTTTATAGGCTCTCCGACGCTTCCTTCTGGGTGTTACAAACTTCGTGACAAACTTAATATACCCTGTTCATGGTATAATTAATCAATACAATTTGAGTGGAATGTCACAACACAACTAAACCTAATACTAATACATACAATATTTGCATACATACATATGCATGAGCTTAATAAAAATAGAGAAATCCCAAAGTGTGATGTAAATAATGGAAATGGAACAATAATAAGAAACACAATGAAAAAGTGCAATGCAACATACTAAGTTTATATTATGTGAAAGCAACACCAAAGTTTTACAGTTTAATATCATAGAATAAATATGTAGATACTACTGTAAAGTTATTTAATTGTTTGCAATTTTATAATTTTTTTATTAAACCTCTTTACTAAACTATACTTATTTATAGTATATCAGTTGTTTGTTGGATTCGTGAAACTAAAGTTTTCTTTAAACTCATTAGCTTTTGGAAGTCTGCTGTGTAACCATTTTTTATTGTTGTTGAAGTAACAGATGTCTCGACGGATAGATAGGTTCAGGAAACTTACTGTTCCGAAGACTTTGGATCATAGGTAAAATGGCGGTAGATGTGTTGATTTCTTGGGACATATGAGTACAAATACTTAAGTTCTGTTGTTGTTTTTCTAACGGATACTTATCCGTGTCATAAGTTTGGTATGTCGGGTTGATTCTGCATAGGAAGTTGCGCGACGGTCGCTCTAGAACAGTGTGGCAACTCATATCAACTGTTAAAGTAATCGCTGTCAGATGTTCAAGTTTAAATTAAAAAATGAAATTTGCCTTGTACGAATTCAAAAAGAGATAATGAGGTTTATTTGGAAGCTCACTTAGTTTTGAACAGCTGGTTTAAGAAGTAGTAGAATATTTTAGAGTTTGAGTTAAATTTTTTTCATCATTGGAACTCTATAACTTGCTTTTGAGAAATTTAGTTTTTTGAAAGAATAAACAATTGGAAAATGGTGTCATGATAATAGAGAATAAGATGTTACATTGAATAATTTTGGAAAGGAATTTGGAAATTGTTTCATTCAATTTTGTTGTGAGAACAATTCATCTTAAGAAACACTTTAAATTCATAAATATTTATTATTATTATTATTACTATTTTTTAAACAAATAATTTAATCTCTGTGTGTTTAAACTATTGGTATCTTAATATGTACATTAGGGTGATTCAAAAAATTTTTTATTTTTTTTTCAATTGGTATTCGCAAAAATAGGTTCCTAGACACCTCTAAGAAAGCCTCTCCAAATATGAGATTTTAATTGTAACGGGAAGGTCCTCCGCCTAACGGTTTTCTATTTTTTCTTATTATCAGATACAAAAATTTATATCTCGTTTCCAACTACTTCAAAAAATATCTTGTTAATTAAGTTTTGTAGGAAATTGAATGCTCTAAAATATGGTCTCGTATGATTTTTCGTAAACCCAACCGTTTAAAAGATATTAACAGTTAAACTTTGATTATTTTTGGGAAATTTTTTTATTTCTTATTAATTTTATAACTCAATGAAAAAAAATAATTACGAATAGGTCTTTGGAGAGGCTAACTTAGAGGTGCTTAGGAACCTATTTTTCAGAGTACCAAACGAAAAAAAAATTTATTTTTTTTGGTCCACCCTAATATGCACTGATTTTTGACGATGAATATCTCGTAAACGCTTAACTTTATCGAAAAATTACAGTAGACCATTTTTATAGAGCAGTAAATTTCCTACAAAACTATGAGTTTCATCATTCATAATAATTTTTTTTCATTAAGTTATAAAATTAATAAGAAATAAAGAATTTTTCCAAAAATAGTAAAATTTCAACCGTTAATATCTTTTAAACGGTTGGGTTTACGAAAAAATCATACGAGACCATATTTTAGAACATTCAATTTCCTACAAAACCTAATTAACAAGATATTTTTTCAAGTAGTTGGAAGCGAGATATAAATTTTTCTATCTGATAATAAGAAAAAATAGAAAACCGTTAGGCGGAGGACCTTCCCGTTACAATTAAAAACTCATATTTGGAGAGGCTTTCTTAGAGGTGTCTAGGAACCTATTTTTGCGAGTGCCAATTAAAAAAAAAAAAAAAAAAAAAATTTTGAATCACCCTAATGTACATACATACAGTAGACTCGCGGTAACGTGAACTATTAAAAACCGAGCGTGTTTACGTTTGCGAGGTTGTTCACGTTTTCGAAGGTATTATTTTTAAAATTTTTCAAATAAATTAAACATGTGTTTTAACTCAAATTCATTTATTTTTATTTTATTTCAGATTGTACAAACATGTAATTTATATGTTTAGGTTTTGTTAAGAAAAAAAATACCTATTGAAATTATTGGAAAAAATGGGTTATCTTTTTTTGGATTTTCTTATTTTGCAAATTGCTGAACACGGCTTTTTCGCGGAGACGTTTAAGTACGCTGATATCTGTTGGACTTATATTTTCATCTTCCGCCCATTCCAAAGCTTTATTAAAAATATTGATTGCTTCACTAGGCTCTATTCTTGTATGTGGTCTTTCCAGATTACTATCCTCGCTTTCACTTTCATCACTAGTTAAAACCTCGTTCGTTTCGGTTGAGTTAGGAAAATCTTCAGTCCATTCATTGATATCAGCAATTGAAAAACTAACCTGCAAATACACAATTTAAATCAAATGACTTATTGGATGGAAGAAAATGTTCAAACCTCTGGATTAATTGAATGAAGCAGTTCTATTGCGCGTTCTTGTTGGCAGTTAATTGGTAAACAAATCCTTTCTCTCAAAGTAGCTAATGGAATATCCTCATCACAGTCTTTTTCATCTTCTATAGAGCTTAAAATGTTCGTCCAGCATTTTGCTATTGTTTCCTTTTCAAGACGTTGCCAAGCTAAATCTAAATAGCCAATAGCGTCTCTTAACGTCAATTTCTTTAGGGCTTCAATAACATCAGTCCCTGTGGCTACAATTGATGCCAAAAGACTGTTTCTGTAGAAAAATTTTGTAAGTCGTATGGCATTTTGATCCATTGGCTGTATGAGTGGAGTGACATTAGGTGGCATAAACATTGCAGTTATTAACTCGTCATCTGATCTCAATTCATTTTCGGGAGGATGAGATGGAGCATTGTCTATCAACAGCAGAGCTTTATTGGGCAATCCTTGATCTTTTAAAAATTTTCTGACCTACAATAATAAGAAATACACATGTAAAAGTTTGAAATCACTAAAACTGATTTTTTAACCTGTGGTACAAACGAATGGTGAAACCAATCTTTAAAAATGGCAGCCGTCATCCATGACGACTTGGAGCAATTGTAGTCAACAGGAGAATCAAAATTTTTAAAAGAGCGAGGATTTTTTGCCTTTCCAATAACAAGAAGTTTAACTTTATGCACCCCTGTTGCGTTTGTACAAGCCAGAAAAGTGACACGCTGTTTTTCCGTTTTTCTTCCTGGAGCATTTTTTTCTTGTGAGGATACGTATGTTCTGTCAGGTAGCAGCTTCCAAAATAGTCCCGATTCATCTGCATTATATATTTGATCGTGCGACAGCCCTAGCTCTTTAATTTTGGCTTGCAGCTTGTTTTTGAAAGGGTCCACAAGTTCAGGTCTAGAAGATAACTTTTCTCCACTTATTTTAATAAAACGCACACCATAGCGCTTCTTAAAGCGTTGCAACCATCCATCACTCGCATTAAAATCGCTTTGAGTTTCTTTAATTTTTGAATGAAAAAATTTAGCTTTTTCTTTAACTATCAATCCATTGACAGGGTAATTTTTTTGTCGCTGTTTAAGGAACCAACGGTAAAGCGCTTTTTCCATTTTAGGAAGTTCCGAACACTTCAAAGTCTTCCGCTTTCCAGGCCCAGAAAATGTACTGTTAACACATTTTAAAATGTTCTCTTTTTTTTGTTGATAGCGCAAATTGTTGATTTTGCAACACTGTACTGGTTTGCTAAGCTGGTTACGCTTGATCCTCCTTTTAATTTTTCTATTACATCAACTTTTTCCTTTAAAGACAAGTATTTTGGTCGTTTTTGCGACATTTTTCACTAATAACTTTAGATTAGATCATGCAAAGTCAGCAACGCGCACTAATTTTAATGCCAATCCACATCGATCCATCTCAGTATACTCAGAAGCAATAATTTACGGGTATTCCCCGTTTTATAAAACGATTCCCATAATTAACATACATATGTATGCATGTAGAAAAGAAAATAACGTTTTAAATACATTTTAAATTTGTTCACGTTATAGGGCTTTCTCACCGTGTTCACGCTACCGAGTAGTCAGTGTAAAAAAAATTATGTCCATGTTAGCCGGTGTTCACACAAGGCGGTGTTTTTGTTACCGCGAGTCTGCTGTATATCTTAAGTGTTATGAAAGCTTGCCGCATAGCGCTGACTCACTCTGTATAAGCGTATGTGTGTTGACTTTTTGTTACTTTTCGCGCGAGCGCATCTTTTGCTTAGATTTGCTCAGCCTGGTCGCTGCTTCGATACATTTATAAATCAGTTTTTTGTCATCTTCTTTCCTAGCAAGCCAACTTGGCATTTTCTTGGGTAGCAATGTCTGTTTGTGTTTATTTGGCATTAACAAATATAAGTACGGTTGGCAATGGACAAATATATAAATACAATAATAAGAAAAACATACCGCGTCACATGAGTGTTAGCATATGTAAGTATTGGTGTTCATGCAACATCAATGTTGCTTTCGCTTTTCTTTGTATTTTTGCTATTTTTGTGTTGACTGTTTAAAAGGCCTATTGTACATACAGATTTATTATGTATTTTGGTTATTTGCCAAAAATAATACTTTTTTCATACATTTATGAGTTTTTTAGCCGCAAACAAATTCCTGAAATTTATTTTTTCCTTATTCACATCCATACAAACATTACAGATTGTTTTTCATAATTTTTATTTTTCCTTGTATAGATTTATTGCCTACTTTATAAAGTGTTATTCTTGGCAGTGCTTGAAATGTTCACTTTGGTACCGGCTAGCTGACACGGAGGCCGTCTTCTAACATAATACATTCATATGTATCAATCGTTGAAAATGTTGCAAAATGCGTTTGGGGGTCTACTATATCATGAACACAAGTGTTTGAGTGGAACAAAGCATTCAGTGAAGGCCGTGAAGTCACCGAAAACTCGCCTTAAGGGAGTGGTTCAGGGCCTGAAAATCGTATTGTTGGCTCAACACCGCTTATTACTAAACCAAACTACAAGATTATAATCGTTTGCAATAACTACATTAATTAGAAGTTTCAATAGAGATGCTCGAAAACGTAGCTGATGACACTAGATTCATCAAACGCGTTATTATTGGTGACGAGAGTGGTTTCATGAATATGGCGCCGAAACTGTCAAACAGTCTTTCGCTAGACTGATATACATATGCACCAAAAAAGATCCGAAATCGAAAAATCAAAACTTATTGAACGTCATCCCAGAATTTTGAAGTTTTACCCACCCCTATTATCTACTATTGTTCACGAAAGAGCTTTTATTGATCTAGCTATTTTCTTACGTAATTTTCCAGGAATCTTAACAAATCAGGAAGCCGTAAACTCCATCGCAACGGTATTTGATAAACGACCAACAAGATTTATATTTGACCGAATACCTCTATTTTTTGCTTCTACGAAGCTCAATTAGGTTTAATGTTGTCATGAAAGGAGATTAAAGGAGGTAATAAATGTTGTAAAAATAAGTGAAACAAGTAGTTTTTACTGTCAGTCCAAGTAGATTGCATTAGGATACATATATATGTATATCTTAACATCTCTCACTCATCACTAGCATATTTCTAGTTCAACTCCGTAGAAAAAAAAAAATTGGTGCTTATTTAAGCATTAAGTAATGTTTAAGAATATCGAAAAGCTCTTACAGTTTTTGAGCACCATTGCCTTTTGCCAATTGAAGATACATCCTGTACATGAGAATGATGTTCGTCTTCACTGGTTTTGAAAATACTTGAAATCCTCTTCGTATTTAAATAATACGAAATTGGTAAATATAATCGAATTTTATATTTTATTGCTTCTTTATATTTTGCCACAAACATTTCAAATGGACTAACTTCAGAATGCCATCTTGAGGTAAGATATTATATATATTTATGTAAGTATGTACATAGGTTTACATTGCAACCAAACTGTGATATTTATTGACTGTAAACTCTGCATGTATAATATGTGTATAAAATGACAACTAAATAAATGCAATTTAAGCACTCAAATGGCAAATAGAATACCACAAGTATACATGTATGTGGTTATTGCAGTGATCAGCAAATATTGTTGAATAAATGCAATTACAAGCGGAATTGGTGAGCGCAAAACATTGCAATGTTACAAATTTGTCATTGAAACAAAATATTATATTATGAACAAATACATATTTGTATGTGTCTGTTTATATCTACAGTGAAAATTGTAAATACATATGTAGGCACAATCGAATTGCAACAATATTGTGCATAAATTTGTCAACTGGTGTGCTTGTTTACCGTGTTTATGCACCCAGTGGACAGAAATATGCAAAATTAGGAAAATATTGTAGAGCGGAAATACAACAAAAACAAAAACTACACACATACGTTGAAATGTGAATAACAAAAAGTGTCTATTTAGCAAAACTATGTTAATATGCAAGTTGATGCAAGTACACTGAGTGTCAAAAGGAGGTTCGCACTTTACTTTTTAATATTAAATATTTTTTTTTAATGACAGTAATTTCTATAACACCTTTCTTTCAATTGCGAGTATTATCTAATTTTTGAAATAAAATATACAATTTTAGTTGTAAAAAAAATCGGTTATGCGAATGATGTTTAAGAGCGCCTGAACGTGGTTTGGGTAAAATTTGTTTTGGCGGTTCTAGCCATGTGAGATTTCAAATTATTTTGTTCCACACAAATTGAAAGAAGCCCTAAAAAGGGAAAATCCATCTTTCTTTTAGCTTAGCAATAATCTCTTATTAGATGGAGGTACATGAGCACCGGGCCGCAGTTGGCAACAATTAGGTCATCGTTAGGCCTGTTTTGCTCTCATGTGGTAACCAATTTAGCTAGCGCCTTTTTGGATTTGGTAAAACACCATATTCTTCTCCACCTTAGCTGCCCAACTTCTCCTAAGTTAAAGTACTGGGAGTAGTGGCATACGGTCTTCCTCATCTGGGAGAAAGTTTGGCATAGATAATGTTCCAGCGTCTCATCATCCTCCACGGAAGCTTTGCTTTCTGCCGAATCCACTTTTTCCATTTCTTTAGAGTGAAATAATAATGGTAGGTTCCTGCGATCCCTACAATGTTACTATGCCCTCAAGCAGCTACTAACAGCGGTTATTTTCCTTTTATCAGAAATAATGGAAGATATAGACAGTGAATGCGATTTTGTCGAGGTTGTCTCTATTAATATCTGACTATTTCACGGTCCTTTAACAGAATGCCCTTTTAAACGTAGATTTTTTTTAAATGGCAACCGAAGTGGATCTTTTCGTTCCTTTGCAACCCACTATGATAAAATTAATATATACAAAATCGATTTATTCGAAACAAATTCGTTATTATTAGTTCAAAATGTACGTTGATCCGTAAAATCGTTATCGATTTTCACATAATTTATGTTATGTCAATAAATTTACAAAACCTTAAATAAATAACAACTCCTTAGTAAGCGAAAAAAATATGAGAGCGCCTAATTGCTTATATCATAAAATAAGCAGTTCAACGACAGCAAATGATATGCAAAGCTGACTGTCATGATCAAAATCGATTGGGCAATTGGGCTGTCAAATCGATTTGACAAATTAACGCAACACTGACTCAACGAAATACTGTCAACGTGCGCCCAGACTGACGCAAATATCGCGCTGACATATTGGGAGCACAGGCCATGTTGCAAAGTTGCAGCGCGGCATTGCGAAATCGAATTTCCACCAGTGCTTGCCGCCGAAGTGTCACGGTCGTTAGGTAATAAAATGCAAATTGACGCAGCGCATATGGTAAAGTGCCACATTGAGGCAATCGAAAATCCAAACGAAAGTTCAATAAATTGTTGTTGTTGGCAGTGTGACGCCGTTGAGCTCACAGAACGCCAGCTAACAGTTGACATTATGCTTTACTTCAGACAAAAGTGTCAAATTCGCGCTATGTGTGCACTTGTTGTTGCTTGGAACAGTGTCAAAAGCACTTGCCACACTTACTGCACCAGCGACCACCTTTTACATAAGCGCAGCCGTTATGCTGACGTGCAGTAGACATAAGTAGCGTTGCATGCATCTAATTAGCACCGTTTTTCTAGGCGGGGTTAAGTAACTAATGCGCCTAAGCGGCAACTATATGTGAATGGATTTATGTGTGCCCTTTCATACATACATATGTATGACATATATTCCACTTCCATATGGTTTGTTTTTCCCAGTGAAGTCTGAAGTTAATGAATTCTCTTTGCAGTCGCCGCTGTACAGAGATGCGGTTTCATCGAATACTGTCGCATGTCTGTACCGATTTGTTCTTTTTTTTTTGGAGTAGTAGTCATGCATAAAGTACTAGTACTGTCTTTAAGTTCAAACAGTTTGCAAGCACTTCAGTTAAAAGCAAGAAAAAAGTTAACTGAGGTTGCACCGCAGCCATAATACTCTTCACAGGTGCATTTTTTATTTGGCAGATCGTGCGTGAGTCGTGTTTTTGGCTTTTCATCATGGAAACACTTATACCTGAGCAACGTTTATACATCCTTCAACTTTATTACAAAAATTCACATTTTGTAAAAATGTATTTCGGGACCTTCGCTCAACTTATGCTCAACATAATCCGCCTACGAGCGTACTATTCACAACACCATCACATATCTTGAGACCCAGCATTCATTGTTTGATAATATTCGACCAGTGCGGAATGAAGAAAATATAGCAGCCGCAGTTGAGAGCCTACGCGAAGACCCTGGAGAGTCGATTCGGCGCTGACGTATAGAACGAGTTGGCGCATTTTTCGTCGAGATCTTAAATTTAAAGCGTACAAAACTCAGCTTGTGCAAAAACTGAAGCCGGTCGACCTTTTCAAGCCACATCGCTTGGGCTCTTGCAAAGTTCCAAGAAGATCCGACGTTTTCGAGCCATTTCATTTCACTTCTGGCTTAATGGGTATGTAAGCAAGGAAAATTTGTCGTATTTGGAACGAAAAGCAACCTAAAGAGATTAAAAGCTGCCAGAAAAAAACAAGGTTTAGTGTGATATTTCTTCAAAACCACCAATTACGACCATAATCGCGCCATGACAACCGACTGCTCCATGGCTGAAAGTGATCTCGGCGATATTTGGTTTCAACAAGACGGCGGCACTATGCACATATCGCATCAATCAATGGATTTCATAAGAGAACACTTCGGTGAGCAGATACTTTCTCTCGAGGCTGTTCGATTTGCCACCAAGATCGTGTGATATTACAACGTTACACTTTTTCTTACGGAGATATGTAAAGTCTAAAGGTTTTGCGAACAACCCTGCTTTAGTTCGGCCTTGGAGAAAAACATCCCCATTACCAATCTAAATGCTCGGATGAGTTATCGAAAATTGGAATCAACTGATGCAACATTTGAGAAAAATAATCTTATAAATGTAAATGCTAAATAATGTTCTTTTGAATGAAAAAAACATTCCCCATTATATTTGAAGTTTCTGTGTTTTTTATTTAAAAAGTCAGTTAATTAAGCCTCGAAATGGATCACCTCTTATTATACCAGGTCTTGATTGTACAGTTAATAACAAAAGATCGAAAGATCCATTGATGTCTTTCAAATTAAAAACTTTTCCATACAACAACTTGATTTCGATATTTAAAGTGCCCGTATGACTTAGCGTCTATTGCTAACTTTATACTGATAATATTAATGTATTTGTAAAATAACTTAATGAAAATAAGTCGGCATGTTTTCGTAGTAATAATGTGGTCTGGTGTTAAAAATGAATAAAATTGGTTCGTTACTTCATATAACGCGCACTTAACATATTTAATACAATGATTTTGAATTTTCGGTTGATGTTTTACCGTATATATCGGTGATCTGGGCGGTAATTTAATACAATTCAGAGAGTAACTTTTCTGGTAATATTATGCCGTGATGGAAAAAATTAAAAAACACGGGTCAACAGAAACTCCAGCCCCATATACTAAACGAACGAATTTCAAACTTCCGGTTGGGTTTATACGGAAATTTCGACCAATATGAAGATAGGTATCTAATAAAAATAAAGTTAGCGTTGTATTTTGGATATAGTACAGTTTTAAGCCCAATAAAGCGGTTAATGTGTGAGTTATCTTATGGATATTGATTGGATTCAATTGGTTATTTTAGTTTAATTGCAACGCTAGCTAAAATCGGTGCAGCCTTCCCACAGGTATGTGCAAATTTTATTTAATTATTTATTTCAATGAAATACCTTCAGAGCCCTTCAATTGTTATTGTTTTACCTCTCATTACACATACACATATGTATGTGCGTGTACATGTCAGTAAGTGCAGAAATTTGAATGTATAAGCAAATATTTTATAGCTTTTAGATGCCATTAGCTGCCCCATACACACATACTTAAAAGACAACAACAAGCACCCATATACCTAATTTTATTTATATGTGTACGCATTTGTGCCTCCAAAATATTAGAGCTATACTTATCGCTAATGTCAGACATTAATTTTGAACGCATGGCTAACAAAGTTACGAACTAAAAGCATCAGCTTGCTAAGCGTCGAGCGCAAAGCAGTGACCCCAAGCGCTACACCACACATGTGTGCTCAGGTCGCAGCCTTTTCCTCGTGTCAGATAATTTCTTTGATTTTCAATTAATGCACATTTTATACACAGAGTGAAATCAGTGTTATTTAAATTAAATTTCGCTTCAGTTAATTAAGCTATTAAGCATTCATTTTATAGAACGAGAGCACACAATAATGTGTGAAAGTGTTGCAAAGTTGCGCCAGTGCCACTTGATCTTCTCCATATCAATTAATTGTGATAACCGCCTCTCACATTAGCTTTAGGTCAAATACGCCGAGGCAAGTTTGGAACATAACACATATGTACATGTGCACCCATGTTAGCTCTATGGTGCTAGCATTTAGCGTTCAACGCTTCGAAATTCTCTTATCAGAAATTGCATTGGGGCGTTTGAACACACGCATCCGGCGCTTTAAAGCATTACAATGAATGAATTCACAATTTGGGGCATTGAGTTATTTGGGAATTTTCGGTGTCGTTATTGTTTGTCTCAAGTAAAGTTATCACTTAATTATTGTTATCAGTACGGGGCTAAGACTTGATCAAATATTTGGTGGTGATTAAAAGTGACAGTATTGTATTTAAATAATCACAATTGCTCTTATTACTTGAAACATGAGTTTGAATGTATGATTTCGTTCGGAATAATAAGCTTCTTTGTAATTAAAGTATCTAAAATTTCTAGAATTGGGTACAGGATATCTTAAGAAAATAAAATAAACAACTTTTTTAAAAAGTGAAAAACTTTGATTCGGCTTGTGGATTATTTTTATTTGGGCTTTTAATTTTTTTTCATCAAGTCGAGAATATGATATCATGTAAATTTCCGCCGCCACAGTTGATTGTCATTTGAGCCCTTTTTATGGCATTTTCCATTACTTTGGCCAGAACTTCCGGCAATAGGTCCTCACATTCGTGACGGATATTGTCCTTAAGAGCTGACAGAGTCTGAGGTTTGTTGACATAAATCCTCCACTTCAAAAAGCCCCACAAAAAGAAGTCTGCAGCGGTCAAATCAAGCGATCTTGCTGGCCAGTTCAAATCGCCAAAACGGGAGATTAGACGCTCGGGAAATGCATCCTTCAGCGTATCGGTTGTGGCACGCAGTGTAGCGTACAATTGTTTATTTACGTATATTTCGCATGTGTTTACTACACAAATGTCAAAACAGAACTGACATTAGAGGTCAATTGCAAAATTTATAGCATCTTCTGATAGGAGGATTACTTTTACGCCACCCTGTATATAGTCACATATTAACATACATGCACCCAATAAATAATAAAACATTATCCACTTCAAGAAAGATTTCGAAACGTGAACTATTTCTTGAAATAAGAGAAGATTGCCTACACATTTTCTGCTGATAAAACAAATTCTTCTGGCATGCATGCAGATGTTTTTTTATTTTGTTATTTTTTAAAGTAGGAGGAAGCATCGAAAGCCGGCGTGCGGGACTTTAATGGGAGAGAAGAAGACGTTTAAGTCTCCTCTATTGCACGGACTGACTGACGCCTAATCTGTTCTAATTGTCTCAATTTTGTCATAATTTGATTTGCCGCTTCACTGACAGCTTTCCACTTTACAGAGGACTCGCACATAAGTGATGTCAAATTTTCCACCGTGATACTACCTCCAAGGGTGGTTTTCAGCTTTTCCCTTATGCTTGAAAACCGAGGGCAATAAAAGAACACGTGTTCAGAGTCTTCTCTACACTCTGAACACGTCGGACAGTATGGACTAAAGTCATGACTATATTTGAAAAGGTAGCTTCTGAAGCAACCATGCCCACTGAGTATTTGGGTAAGATGGAAATCCAGATCCCCATGTTGTCTACCTATCCACGAGTGTATGTCCGAAATCAGTCGGTAGGTCCACCGTCCTTTGCATGAAGTTTGCCACCGTTGTTGCCACATTGCAATGCTTTTATTTCTCTCTTCTCTTTTTGCTGTGGTAGACGTGTCTGATAAATTATATATTCGCGCGAATTCGTCTCCCTGGATGTCAATCGGTGCCATACTGGCTAATACCTCGGCGGCGTCACTTGAAATAGTTCGAAAAGCACTTATGACTCGTATTGCTGAAAGCCTATGCACTGTGTTAATTTGTATACCATATGATTTTGTTTCTAGCGCCTGTGTCCATATTGGAGCCGCATACAGGATCACTGAACTTATTGCCTTAGCTATTAAACATCGTCGGCTGGAACGCACACAGCCTTTATTAGCCATCATTCTAGATAACGCATTATATATTTTATTCGCTTTACGTGTCGCATTCTCCAAGTGTTCCTTGAACTTGAGCCTGGAGTCCACTATTACCCCAAGATACTTCAGCTGCGGCTGTGAAGTAATCTCACATTCTCCTATGGTTAACGATATGTTCTCTTCAATTTTCCTAGAGCTTATGAGCAAGACTTCTGTTTTCTGCTCAGCCAGCTCTAGACTCATGGTAGCAAACCATCGGCGCAAGCCATTTATGCTATCATTGCATTTGACCCGGAGGTCATCCAGATGTTTGGCTACAGCTACCACTATGAGGTCATCCGCATATGCGATTGTTTTCACATTTTTTGGTTGCGGTATTCTTAACACCCCGTCGTACATCAGGTTCCATAGCAGCGGGCCTAAAACCGAGCCTTGCGGTACTCCACTGGAGATATGTGTATGTATGTAAGTAAACATAAACACATGTATAAGTGCATGCGCGAACTCAAATTAGAACAACAAGCATCAAATTAAGCAACAAATTGAAATAAAGAAAAATTCAGTGGAAGTTTAGACCTAAGTAGAGTTGACATAAAGAGCCAAGAAGAAGTTGAGCTTTTTATGACACCACAACTATATGCGCATTTCTTGAAACCGCCGATGTCGGACCCTTGAGTCATACAAATTGAACGATTAAAACAAGCTCTTATATGGAAACTTTCTAATTTTTGGAGGCTATTATAGCTACTATGCCGACGAAGTTAACGTGTTTTCTTGTTAAAATTAGAAATCATATAATTTTTTCTACTTATTTATGTGAAGTAGCTTAACAGCTAAAAAATAAAATCAAAAATCTTGTTTATTTAGAGAGAAAAATTAACCAACAGCTGTGTCTTTGTTAATACTAAGTAACTAAAATTTTGGCTCTTTAAAACTACAAAATCTAGAAATTTCCACGGTATCTCAAGCCATTAATTTGCCAGCAATTGGCGGTGAATACGCAGAAATGCTCTAATTATATTTCCCACTTGTAAATAAAACTTTGATTTATGTTTTTAAATATTATTTTTCTGAATAAAGACAGATATTTATATATTGTTTGTTTGTATATATCTCCAAAAATTGATTAAAACTATAATTTAACAGCTAAAACTTTCAACAAATTCATTAAACTATGTTGCAAGTAGTAATTAGAAAGGCATGCGTTGTTTATTCATTTATACTTACATGTGAATACATACCTATATATATGTATGTATAAATAATTTCGTACAAAACTTTTCCGCACACTTTAAGGCATAGACTATGTATATGCTTCTAAGTCCCGTTATTTAAATTTTTTGACGCGCGGTTTTTTACATTATGTAGTCTGGTGTATTGTGTAAGCTTACAGTGAATTGCTCTATTGTAAGCTCAAGGGTTCATTCAGTAGGCGTTTTTCGTAGAGTGAAATTGTCAAGATCGCGAAAAAAGGCGTTTACGCAAAAAGTATTTAAAAAGATTAAAATATCTGTTTTATTGTAAAACCAAGGAAACAACATAAATAAATAAAGATAAGACAGTTATTAAAAATAAAATTAAGTCATTGGAAAATTATTTAGTTTGTTTACAATAATTTTCTAAAAGTGCAGGTGGCTATAGGAAACATCCTGTATCTAACGAACCAGGATACTAAAGATTTTGAAATTTTTATGACTTCATACTTGAGGTTATGTTAGTCTTATATATCTGTCCTAAGAAATGTTGTAAACATTTTCATCCCTCATGAGAGGGTTAACTATAATTACTCATAAGATAAAGACTTAGTTTAACACTAAAGACATGTGTACTACAATGCTATCTCAAACATATACATATAAGCAAGTTTGTATATTTGTTTGTGGGAAGTGTACGTTTTTTACCTTTTCAACAATTTACAAATTACATACATTGTTGTTGGCAACATTGCTAATGACTGTCAATTAGTTGCAGTAATAGCAATAGATTTTGTCTACAGGTCTACCGCCAAATGATCGATAGCACTAGAACAAGTGCGAAAGCTGATCACTGATTGATCGACGCGACTACAAAAGCAACCGGCCGACTGAAAGCGAACGGTGTATTAGTAACAAAAAATAAAATAAAGAAAAGATCACAACAACAAAAACCTTGTAAAACTAAGTTATGAATACTATCAATCTTTGGTGAGTGCAAAACACTGTCTCGGTCTAAAGTCTATACACTAGACTTTCGTGTGAGGAGAGGCGAAGAGAGCGGCAGACCGCCGGCGTTGGCTGAAATGGGTGGTGAAAACGTGTGAGTGGTGTAGTTCATTGCAGTTGTTTGGCGGTTAAGCATCTAATTCGCGACAGTAAACAACAATAAAAAAACAGAATTGTGGCTTGTGGCTGAGTCCAGTGTAGCCATAACCATAAATATGCATAGGCAAGCGAAATTGATATTTTCTATATCTGTTTACAAGGTCTGTCGCAAAACAAACAGGACTGTTAAAAAAACCACAAAAAATTAATTGTTTTCAAAAGTTATATTTTCTTATTCAAAATAGTTTCCTTGTGCTTCGATACAGTGTTTAGCCCGGTCAATTAGCATTTCAAATGAGTGTTTAAGGTAATTTTTCGGAATGCTCTTGAGAATATCGGTCGTCGCCTTTTGGATAGCTGAAATGTCCTGAATCCAGTGTCCTTTCATGGGCAAATGAAGTTTTTCAAATAGGTAAAAATCACAGGGTGCAAGATCAGGTGAGTAGGGTGAGTGATTAATGGTTAATATGGAGTTTTTTGTCAAAAAATCAGTGACAAGCGTCGATCGATGACACGGCGCATTATCGTGCATTAGGCGCCAGGACCCTGCCCCACGGTATTGTGGTCTAGCAAAACGAATGCGTGACAAAAGACGCTTCATCACACCAAGGTAAAAGACAGCATTAATCGTTTGGCCAGGTGGGACGAACTCTCGGTGTACCATACCCTCGGAATCGTAAAAACAAATCAGCATTGTCTTTATTTGTAACTTCTGAAGACGACCGACTTCTGATCGTCACAGAGGTCCTCACGACCTTCTTGGAATCGCTTAAACCACTCATGCACATTACTACGGGATAGGCACTGATCACCATAAACTTTTTTCATCATTTAAAATGTTTCAGTAAACGTTTTCCCAAGTATAAAACAAAATTTAATATTTGCTCTTTGTTCAAAATGCATTTTACGACCGATGACCAAAAGCTGCTGTCACTTTTGATCGATAACATCGATTGTAGTTATCCAATTGTCTTAAAATGTCAAGAAGAGATCAAGCTTTTTATTTCATATACCCACCAATAGGTGGCGCCACAAGACACAGTTATATTTAAGAAGTTCTGTTTCTGTTGCGACAGACCTTGTATACAAATATATGTACATATTTATAACACAAAAACATCAATAGTAGCACTCAATTTCATTAGCAGTTTTTAAAGCCATTTTCGAAGCAATAATAATAATAATAGTGATTTCAACGACAAAATATATATTAACAACAACAAGCCACTTTTATTCAGTACATTAGATACCTTCAGTTAACTGTCATAATGGCTGTTTTATAAATGGTCACTACATATATTGGGGCAACAGCGTCTTTACTAGCGCCAAGTTTATCATAGGGACAAGTCGAAGTGCGTTCAGCTCGGAAATATACAATTATTTTCAGAAATATGATTTACATAGCTTTGGGATTTACGTGCCTCTATATATATTTATATACATATTTACGTCGATATATGTTGCTTTCAAATAATTTGCATTTTCAGCTCATTCTTTGTTGATTTTTTCTTTGTTGTTCCTTTTTTTTATTTCGTTGTGTAGCATGTCTGTCAGCGTGCTAATTGTCTAATTGTAGTCGCTTGTCATTGTCATTGTACACACCTTCTTAGAGACCAAAACACAACACTGTAGTTGTTGCATGTATATAAGCAGGAAAATTAATAGTTAACTATTTATGACAGCATTTAGTTGTTATCGCTGAAATCCACATGTAAATGACAGACTTTATTAAAACGCAGGTGTGATTGTGGGCTGTGACTTATCCAATAAAGTGTATAAGTCGATGTTTGTTAACATGTTATTTATAAAGAGTGAAACTGTGACAAGTTTATGACACTTGTTATAGCAAATGACAAAGCCTGCGTATGCTTTATTGACTGACACAGAAAAGTCACCGTTATGATGGTCGGATGTATGAATGTGTGTGTGGATGAAGTCATGAAGATTTCCCAAATTTACAGGCAATTTTCACAATATTTGAAAATCAGGGAGTGGTCTGAGGGATATCCAAACATACAATTTCAGAGGTGTCGACTTAGCAGGAAGACAAACGTACAGGATTACGGATATTACAAGAATTTTACCTTTCTGTTGTACTTGAAAGAACTTGGTAAATGTTTTTTGATTTTTTTACAGCAACTAACGACGTTGCTAACGATTCTTATTAAAACCTTATGAATCTAAAAATTGTTGTATTCAGCAAGCGATTGGCAACATTTTTTTCCTGAAAGTTTTTATTGTGGTAGAGCGTGAAATTAAAACGCTGTTTATACTTATTCATGACATGAAAAGATGGTTAATATTTTCAGAAAATATTTAAGATATTTAAATATGTTCTTTGACTTACATAGGTATGTCTTTCAAATAGACACAATTAAACTTTTCCAATGTAAAATACTACATTAAATTTAATTGTTTTGAATTCGCATCTTCTAGGACATATATCAGCTTTAATCAGATCATTCTTACCTGAAATAAAAAAAAATAAAGAAGTAAACTGCAATAGTTCTAAAAAAATACTATAATACCTGAAGTAAGTCATAATAATTGGTAGAGAAAGATATTGTATTCTATGAAAATTACTGTTTCATGATACAAACATTAGTAAAACAGTTACCTAATGCCAATGTGTGATATATATAATTCAAATTAAGGGATAATTCTTCTCTTCTCTGTATGTCAAAAATGAGTTGAATCGGATTAAAACTTCCCTAGGCCTCCATATGCTTAATATAAAGATTTATACTAATATAAAGATATATTAACTTCCGGGTGTGTTATACCAATGGAAATAACAGAACGTGTTTTACTCATAGCTGTGTATCTTTGGGCTTAAATGGATAAATTTGAGTGAAAACTTGGCCTAGCCCCTATATAACTAATATCAGGATTTCCTAACATACGGCTAACTTTGCTCTATATGATTGGTTTTACACCATATAGTAGACAATTTTCGGTTGCACCCGAACTTTGTCCTTCCTTACTTGTTAATAGCAAATGTGTGCTGGAAAGGAAACGGTAGGATATCGGTCTAAAGATTAACATATATAAAGTCTCGAACATATATACTACAGTATCCATTTTTTCTTAAGTGGAATATTTTTTTACATTTTTCATGCAGGTCATATGGGGTTGGTCTTTTTCACTAAGCAGCTTTTTGAATGCGTCCACCATGACGTATGAGCAACACAGAATTAATAGGGTAGTTGTGTAAATGCGCTGTCAATTGATTCAAACATTGCTTTGAAGAGCGGAAAAATTTGTTAACTTGCTTAACCAAATAGAAAGTAAGCATTATTTTGTCACGGTTTAAATTAAAAACTGAAAGCTTGTTTACGTTGTATCATTTTTTAAAGCAAAACCTGAAGCTTAAGGGGGCATCAGTTGAAAACAAGTCAACTAGGGAAATAACAGACACTCTAGAGTGACTAGTTAGCAGTGAAGAAAACACTAAATAGTTCTTTTTTTATTCAAATAATTTGTTTATTTTGCATAACCTTACGGTAATTGTTAGTGCTGATAAACTATGCTTAATCGCAGCTTCTTGAACGGCTGTTGTAGAAAGAATATTTGCATATGAAGTTCTACATAAATAATTAGAATTTCGATTTAACTAAATTTAATATCATTATATTAAAATTACATTTACAATGCTTAAACTAATTCCATACCAAAATATTACAATTCTCGACAGTGAATATTCCTAATTAGCTCATTGGCAACTGATATCGATGGTTACGTTGTCTTAAAATAAATTAATTAACAATGTAATTGCAATTTTGCATTCCTATCAGTAAATTACTACCAGCAAACATACACATGCAGAGATAAAAGATCAAGTAAAGGTATAACGGGCGCTACATACATACACTTCAACTTAATTATGCTAATGAAAATATAAAATATAGTAAGTACAACACAATTTGCTGCAGCAACAAACAAGGACACTCGAGTTACAGATTCCATACAGAAATTGAGATAGCTACTTAAGTGTATGTGTAAGACCAAACGATAGGGCAGCTAATTAATAGGTAACTGCATTAAATAAATGGGAAATTAGTAATAATGATTGGCCAAAAGACCGTAGAACACAGTTTAAACCGACAAGATTGAGAGCTTGGCACGTGATGGAGAAAATAACATATTTATATACATGTGTACACATAGTTGGATGAAAGTAGGCTCATTAAAAAAGGACCCAGCAAACCAATGAAAAGCAAAGGTGAATAAATTCGAGTAAATGCGTCGCTTAATTTAAAACTATAAAGCAGAAATATGCTACAATATACATATTAAACACTTTCATGAACAATATATTTATATGTACAATATATTATATGTATATCTATGCATTTGCCAAGGCCGCAGTTTTGTTCGCCTTTTGTCGGTGGGTGGCTGATACATTCGTTGAGTGGACGACACGACTGATGAGTAGGGCAGTGGCCATGACCGTTGTACGTTCGTCGGCTTGAAGGCTCACCAAAAGATATAGGCAAAGCAACTTGCTTTCGTAATTACAGCATTGTTGTTGTTGGTGCTGTGCTTAAGCGCAGTACGTTTATTTGCGCAGACTTTGCGACGACTAGCCGGATAGCATAGGTGAGCAAATGTGCACTCAAATATTCACTTACATACCAACCACTGCAAGTGCTATTTTTATATAAAGTGCCCTGTAGGAAATTACGATTTTTTTTTAATAAGAAAGAAATTGTATATTGATTTTAAGATTTAATGTTTTGAGAATTGTTAAATTGGCAAGTTCAAAGTACAAAGGTAGCAACAAAGAAATGAAATAAATTTACTCTACTCGAATTTTTTGTTTTAAAGTTCAGTGAGAACTTTATATATAATTGCTTTTTTCTTGCATAAAACTTAGCGTTATGACATTTCTTTTAGAAAAAGAAACTCGAAGTTAATTTCAGGGATGTAAATTACCTAAAATGTAAACTTTTTATCCAGAATATCTAAACTCATCAATGAGAACATTTGACAATTGCTTATAAAAACAAAACCTTAAGAACAAATTTTTGGACTGAAAGGTTTAACCAAATTTTAAGACTCAATTAGATCTTGAAGGCCTTCCCTGTATTTAATTCAGGAAAATAAAACACGAAAAAACGATTTTATTCCCAAACTAGGTCATACTTTTGTGTTTTATAGAACTTAATTGCTTTATAGTGTGACGACTCCAATTTTATTCAAACCATAAAAGATTTCGCTTCAAATTTTGGCACTAGATTTATAACAGTATTTAGCATATTTTACAATTGTAAAATCCAGATATAATTGCCATTTTATTTTTTGCCCCTATTCGTGAAATATCTTTAATATTATCACTTAGCAATATCCTAATGTCAAAAATTGTCGAGCTTTGAGTTTTTTTACCACATTATGCACTTTTTTGTGTGATATGCTAATTTTTTTAAGGTTTCGTTATTATTTCTGGCAATTTTCCTATAGGGCACGTATGTATGCACATAAAATGTACTAGTAATTGGCATGGCTGTAAGTGACGTGTATGTAATTATGACGATAACGACAACAGAAATTGCAAAAGCGTACGCGACTACAATAATAACAACAACCATGACAGCGATGACAAATAAATGGGTGTCCATTGTCTTGGTATTGGTTGCGCGCTAAGCGGCAAAGGTGGTGGCGGCCTTCTGGCAAGGCTAACAAGTTTTTCCTCACCTCAATCACACATACATGCGTAAAATATAAGCGATCCCTCCATTGCATATTTAATCATTTTTGCTTTTGTAGTTTTTAGAATGCACCCAACTGCGCCAGGTCAATTCCCTTTGCACTTAATGAAATCGACTTTGCTGTCTTCATTCATTCAAAGAAAAGCTGAATCAAGTGGTAGTAGAAGAAGAAGAACAATAAGAAGAATACCTTGCGCTGCGTGACGTCAGTGCTAAGCTTGTTTGATGGATTGGTTATAAAAATATGTAATTGTACATATACATATATACATAAATACCTGCACATATATGCTTATACAAGTATGCTTATATATAAGTGCTTAAGTAGAACTAGGCTTTTATTAGTCGCTGTTTATATACTCGTCTGTCCATGTTTATATGTATGATTTTATGAGAAATTAATGTAATAAAGTTAGAACCGGTACGTAGATATATGTGTATGTATGTAGGTTCAATGGTTGCCATCAAAGCATCACGTTTAAGAATAATTGTGTGAATGGGTAAATGCTTGAATGAGAACTAGATGACTAATGTGAATTGTGTTAAATATAACTTACAATAAACGATTTAAGTTTTATGACATTTTTGAATTGGAGATACATTTTCTTATATGTACAATTTCATGGAGTCGAAGTACAATATATCACTGGAGCAAAGTCGTGTATGCATTGGTTGATTGAAGACAAACAGTGCTCCTACAGAACACAGATTTTGTAGTTATAAGCGAATAATTCAGAAAAGGTTTCATAAATGAAGTTGGGTTTCTAGACTGATCGAACGAAGACTTGAAGAAAACTGATCAGAAATGAAGAAAGCAATTAGAGCGAAAGAAACAATAAGAAACACGAATTTGATTAACAACAACTTTAATGTTGACTGCGAAAATTCTTAAATTAAGCATTAAATTTCCTACATGGTGTGCACATTGCTCGAAACTTTTCCAAATTGTACCAAGCGCAACAGTAATTTGACAAGTACAAAATGTGGCAGTTGCTTATCCATGACGAGGTTTGAACTTAGCCACAATTCATTTGAGCGCGCACTCCAGACGCTGAATTTCATAGACAAATTTCTGTGCAATACAAAATAAATTAACACAACGTCGCAAAAGCATTGGCACATTTGTCAGCGCCACATTTGCATTTCGGCGGCGAGTTACTGATCAAGTGGATAAAAAGGCCGAACTGGACCTAGATTTCAAGTGACAACGTCGCCGTCATTTGAAAACATTAAAATAATAAACTTTGTGGACTCGCACAAAAATACAATCATGCCTGTGCTCACTCATGCTACATGAGCACTTAAAAGTTTTTTTCTCAAGAGTTGAAAATCTTGCTACGCAATGGTGATAAATTGTAAATTGAATAATAGTCTGAGCACACATACAAATGCAACGAATTGGGCTCACAATTGTGAATGCTTATCGTTGGCTGATTGCAAGCCGCTTTGAATTGCCACCGCAATAAGCACCGCCGTGTTTGTGAGCTTTTGTGGCAGCATGTGCAGAGCTCGACCGAGCTTGTTAAGTTGGGCTTAAGCATCTCCAGAAATAAATAGTTTGTGTGCCATTATTCAATTACAGTTGGCAATTGACTGGTCCACTACAAAATATATAAGTATGTACATATACATGTATGTGCATATGCATGAGGTTGCACAAAGACAGCTTGCAACAATAGTGTGCAAAAAAGACAAAACTCATATCATAATGCTCTTATGTGTAAATGCCAATAGAGTGAAGCATAAAACATAAAAATAAATGTTTGGAATATTAAATATCGGCTGCTAAACTAAGAATATTGAAAAAGTGGGTATTGAGTTTAGAGGATTATGTTCAAATATAATACTTCTTCGAAGATCCCAAACTTTACACTTTGTTTTTTTTTTGGCATTTGTACTACTATTAGTTTTTAAGAAAGCGCCATGTCTGCGGTCAATTCACTAAGTCCCGATATCTTAAAGAGATCTACTACCTCGATTATTGAATTCTTTCTGTCACTTAGAAACACTCAGTTCATTACAAATAGGAAAACGTTATTTGAAAATATTTTTCTAAATGCTAAATGTCCTTCCTTAATTTATATATTTTGTTAATATTACTTTTGAAACAATATTTATCCAAAAAAATATGTAATTTATTTGAAAAATATTTTATATTTCATAAAGAAAGATTTTTAACACTTTGCCTTAAGATAATTTCTATATGCTAACTTTCAGTAAGTTTCATAAATTATATTCTTAAGTTATTTTTTTTTATTTTTCAAAAATATTAGTAGCAAAAATTCCTTTATTATACCTTAGCCATAAAAGAGTAAATTAAAGAAAATCCCGAAATTTTTTGGTATCGATGCCGAAAATTTTTTTCTTCGGGATTTTGAATCTTAAAACATGCTAGGTAGAAAAATTATCGAATAGTCTATGTTTCTACGACAAACAATGAATAAGTTAACCAATGAATGCAGCAGTTGCCATTATATATGACCTAATCGAGTACCAAATTGCCAAGATCGCTTGGCTGAGATTCAATTCTGCGCATATTTTTGCGAACATTTAAGATTGCGGAAAATTGCATTTAAACATTTGCAATTCATTGTGTTTCAGTCGACTAATCATAAATAAATATAAGACATACATACATATGTATTTTTTGAAAGCAAATGTATGTATTTATTAATAATATTTGCACAATGCCGACTACATTGTCTTGAATAAATACAAAAGCAAGCACACGCCAAGCGGCAAATTTTTGGCTTTGGAGAAACGTGAGTTATTTTTCATGTTCGCCTACTTTTCCTGCACAGTTTATACATGCTATGTTTGTACATATGCAGTATAGTAACATTTAATTTAAAATACGAGCATTAAGGAAATTTATTTTAGTGCAAATGCCATTTAAAAAGTCACAACTAGGTTTTGTCAAGTTTTGGGCGAAATGCCGCAGGCGCTAAACTGCAACTCACACGCAATTATATTAATAGTCTAAGAGCCCGTGACATCCAGACCTTCGTCATTTTATAAAAGCTGAAAGTTTGTTGAAGTATGCTTTGAACATAGGTAAGAACGATGGCAAAATGTGAAATTCAAGTCATCGTGGCTTTGGGGGGTAGCGGTTGGGCCAGGTGCATAAAATAACAGCCAACTTTCGTTATTTTATAAAGCGTAATTTTTTAATATGTTATTCGGAATAACATTACAAACCATCTTATTTATTGCCAGACACTTTTTATGGTGGCAATCCCTTGCCAGACGCCCTAAAACTTTAATAAATTTTAATTCTACTTTCGTTATAGTATAAAAGTTAAAATTTATACATGTTATTTGGGTGACTATTAGAAGATGTTTTCTCAGTTGCCAGACAGTTTCGACAGTTCCTACCTAGGCCAGACAAACATATTGGGTCCCAATACCAAGGGTATAGGTACGAGCGCGAGGCAATATACAATCGTATAGGTGCGAGTGAGATAGCGCGTCAGGAGCGATCGAATGATGTTATTGTGTAATTATTTACGACTTAATATTTAAATAAAAGTTTAAAAATTAACCTATTTGGTAAATTACTAAATAATGTGTAAATTTAATGCGAAATTAAACTTCTCATTCAAATTTGATTGCATAGCTAATACATAAAAGGAATGAAAATATTTCTTTTGTAATTACGACATATAGGCTATAGAAATTATTTATCATATCTAATTAATAAAAATATTTATTTATTTAAATTTTCAAAGAAGCGCATTGTTTCTTTTGAAATTTACAAAATTATAAACATTCTTCATAGCTTTCAATATTAATATTGATTTCGTAATTTTCTTCATACTCTTCATCACTGCTGCACCATATTTCTTCTGGCTCATTGTCAGTGTCATCTTCTTCGTTAGTTTCTGTAAAAAAAGTTACACAATTATGAAAAGTAAAAATTTATGTATAATAATTTGAAGTAATATATATATACCTGATATAGTTTGCAGTGCATCACTGACAAAATTCGGTAACTGATCGCCTTCAAACCATTTAAAATTGGATTGGCTGTTAACTTGTACCCAACCATTGTTTGCTGGTTCATGTATTGATGGAATTTTCTTATGAGCATTATTCCAAATGCTGGATATATAATTAGCACGTCGAAATTGTTGGAATAGCTCTGATTTACAGGGTGGCAGACTGTTCCCATCAAAATTGCGTATTTTTTTCGCTGAAACGCTTCATTAACATCGCAGACCGTATAATTATTAATAAACAATTGAAGACGGGCAGCATCAACATCAATTATCGTACCAACATTATATATATCACATATGAACTGCTGTATTATGTCAAAAGTGCTTTGTATTTCACTATCATCTTCAAATAATTGAGTGTCGCCGAATTTTATAAATGCCTTTTGATATTTTTCTGTAGTAATTAATATTTTGTACGGTCCTAATTTTCCTTTTCGAAAAAAATCTGAGTTATAATCGCAACCTGTGATTGCATGAAACCCAGGTAAGCTTTCGCAAATGGAGTCGCCTAACTTGGTGTGTATCTTTGTGAGGTCTACATACCTTAAATTATTTCCAGTACCTGTTAGCATCCAAACACGGGAATCATTTGGTATATGGTGCATATGACCAAGCATGATGACAGCAATATCGGTATCGATACTTCTGATAACTATATTCGCTTGCGCTGAGTTATTGATGACATGAAATATTATTTTAGTATTATCCTCTTAATGTTGAGGACATGATAACTCTTCCACAATCCTGGATTCTACGCTGTTGTACCCATTAACAACAAAAGACTGACAATGTTTAAAATTGATATGGATGGTTTTATTACCAATAAATGGCGCCATTTCGTCAGTGGCCCAATGCGATATAAAAAAGTCAACAAGAGCCGTTATAAAGTTAGAATTTTTTAATTCTTTTGAAAATTACTCGGCCGAATTTGTTCAGTTCCAGTTCGCTGGGTATGTTCGTAATCTTTGATCGATGGTGTAAAGTATTGGTCGAATATAACGTCAACTCGTGATGCTCGCATTTGAGTAACCATTTGCAACATTTTTTTAGAAATGCTGCCGAATGTTTTTGGAATATTTTTCATCGTATGCAACATGAAGAATCCATCAATTATTACGACATCTACATAACGTGGTGGTTCATGCTCTACCTCTTTTTCCAAACATTTCATTAAGGCAGATTTATCCGTCTTGCAAATGGTACCATCCAAATGGCACATGGACAAAGGCACTGAGGTAATTGGATGTGATAAAATTTTCAAAATATCTATATTATGATCCATGGATATTCCCAGCATACGTCCAAACAGATCTCTCTGAATTTTAACTTCTTGTATTGTACCACCAACTCGAATTTTATTTTTTTTCTCATAATCTTTTGAAAAATTATTCATAGGTAGTCTAGGAAGATGGTAGTGAAATACAAAGCACTTTTGACATAATACAGCAGTTCATATGTGATATATATAATGTTGGTACGATAATTGATGTTGATGCTGCCCGTCTTCAATTGTTTATTAATAATTATACGGTCTGCGATGTTAATGAAGCGTTTCAGCGAAAAAAATACGCAATTTTGATGGGAACAGTCTGCCACCCTGTAAATCAGAGCTATTCCAACAATTTCGACGTGCTAATTATATATCCAGCATTTGGAATAATGCTCATAAGAAAATTCCATCAATACATGAACCAGCAAACAATGGTTGGGTACAAGTTAACAGCCAATCCAATTTTAAATGGTTTGAAGGCGATCAGTTACCGAATTTTGTCAGTGATGCACTGCAAACTATATCAGGTATATATATATTACTTCAAATTATTATACATAAATTTTTACTTTTCATAATTGTGTAACTTTTTTTACAGAAACTAACGAAGAAGATGACACTGACAATGAGCCAGAAGAAATATGGTGCAGCAGTGATGAAGAGTATGAAGAAAATTACGAAATCAATATTAATATTGAAAGCTATGAAGAATGTTTATAATTTTGTAAATTTCAAAAGAAACAATGCGCTTCTTTGAAAATTTAAATAAATAAATATTTTTATTAATTAGATATGATAAATAATTTCTATAGCCTATATGTCGTAATTACAAAAGAAATATTTTCATTCCTTTTATGTATTAGCTATG
Organism: Bactrocera dorsalis; assembly: GCF_023373825.1. Taxonomy (NCBI): domain Eukaryota; kingdom Metazoa; phylum Arthropoda; class Insecta; order Diptera; family Tephritidae; genus Bactrocera; species Bactrocera dorsalis. The sequence goes on from NC_064307.1 coordinate 44,179,253, forward strand.
CAATCAAATTTGAATGAGAAGTTTAATTTCGCATTAAATTTACACATTATTTAGTAATTTACCAAATAGGTTAATTTTTAAACATTTATTTAAATATTAAGTCGTAAATAATTACACAATAACATCATTCGATCGCTCCTGACGCGCTATCTCACTCGCACCTATACGATTGTATATTGCCTCGCGCTCGTACCTATACCCTTGGTATTGGGACCCAATATGTTTGTCTGGCCTAGGTAGGAACTGTCGAAACTGTCTGGCAACTGAGAAAACATCTTCTAATAGTCACCCAAATAACATGTATAAATTTTAACTTTTATACTATAACGAAAGTAGAATTAAAATTTATTAAAGTTTTAGGGCGTCTGGCAAGGGATTGCCACCATAAAAAGTGTCTGGCAATAAATAAGATGGTTTGTAATGTTATTCCGAATAACATATTAAAAAATTACGCTTTATAAAATAACGAAAGTTGGCTGTTATTTTATGCACCTGGCCCAACCGCTACCCCCCAAAGCCACGATGACTTGAATTTCACATTTTGCCATCGTTCTTACCTATGTTCAAAGCATACTTCAACAAACTTTCAGCTTTTATAAAATAACGAAGGTCTGGATGTCACGGGCTCTTACTCTATAAGCAAATCCACGGCTTATTTGTATGTACTAATATATCTACATATATATAGCATATATAGTACATGAATATGTGACTTGAGCTTTTTGGCATTGAGTGCAATGAGTCGCCGTTTCCATAAGCAGCCTAAATGACCGGCGCATAAATCGTCACGCTCACCCTAAATTGGCAATGCAGCTTAACAACGTTGCAGTGTGGCACGTAAAGTGTGGAATGTTGGTTGCAACTTCATGTGTTATGCCCTAAAGCGGTGAGCAAAGTGCGACGGCCAGTTAAAATGCTAAATTGTGTGCATATGTTTGTTGTTGCGCCGTCATGCCGCAAGCACTTTTCGTTGCCATTTCTGTTTGATTTTGATTTTCTATTTTCCTGTTTATCTCTGCCACTTTTATTTGGTCGTTCGACTGTTGTTGCCCCAAAGTATGTCACTGATGTGTCCAATAAATTGTCACGCATTGTCAGCGTTTTGTGTGCCAATTCGCCGGCAAAGCAAACAACAAATATACATACTATTAATACCAACACAAACTCTACGCAAACACACACACTCACACATCCATGGATTTGGGTGGAAAAGTCAATGTATTTTTTGGACATTTTGGAGTGCGCGGCACACGACAGATCAGCAGAGGGGTGAGCGCGCTTGTCGTTTGGCATTGCCGCTTATGGACATATCATACACACATAATACATAAGCACATAGTTTAAGTCGCGAGCGGTCTGGTTTTGTTGCAACGATTTGTTGCAAATTTACGGTTTAATGTTGCATTCGTTGAAGCAACATTCAAATTTATTGCAAGCTACAGTAGAAGGTTGTAAAATCATGTATGTATGTATGTATATTTGCTGCAAGCGCGCTGTTAATATGAATTCAAATTAGCATTCATCGAGTTGCAACAACAAGGCGTTAATAGAAAAATGAATTGAATTTTTCCCACTAATAATAAATTTCTGCCAATATTAGAATGTGCCTATGGGTTGTTGATAAATTCCCTCTAGGAAAATTTGAGCAAAAATATTTCGAAAATTCTAAAGTGAGGTTATGTTATGCACATTGAGAATTGCTTGTTTTCGTTGTTGTAGAGTGGTAAAATCGTTCCAAAACATTTTTAGGTTAATTAGATCAAAATGATGGATGGAGTCATATGTAGAAATTCACGCAAGTGAGGAAAGTTGTCGATGTGTGATATGAAAATGCTCTAGGTAGTGGACAAACATCCGTTTTAAGGCGAGCTAAAGAAAGAAGGTCAACCATATAAAACCACCACGATGACGAATAATAATCGGACGGTACAATATCTGGGGAATATGGCGGGTACAGTAAGACTTGCCGTTTACGCGTTTCCAGGTAGATTCTAAGGGGTTTGACAGCGTGAAGTCGAGCATTATCACGCAGCAGAATCACCTCTTCGTGCGTTTCGTGGTAATGAGGTCATAAAGAAACCAAGTTCCTTATTTCTCAATAATTTCCAGCGCATGTAGTCGTTTTGAAATGGCTTGGCGGTCGATTATTAATGCTGAAGAAAGCTTTTCTTGCGCTTGAGACGGATCATCATGGAGCAATGTTACCAATTCACCGTCGTTGAAGGTTTTCGGCCTTCCTTCACGTGGTTGGTTGTTAATATCAAAATTGCCGTCTTTTAAGCGACAAAACCAATCACGCACTGAGGGTAACACCTCTGCAAACTCTTTGGAGTTCACGATGTGCTTTTGACGCAGATTGCTTTGACTGAAAAAGGGAAAATCAACACTTCCCGCAAATGACGATTATTTGTCGCTATTAAAAGACAATTGCCATATTTTATGGCCATTTTAGCAACTAGTTCAAATTTAGGAAGCTTATCAAGCTACTCAACTGAATACATAACACTAAAAAAAGTGTAAAATAAAGTTTAAATAAATTTAAATACATACACTTCGTCACATCGTCTAGTCAGTAATAATTAAGCAATTTATAAAGTCTACCAAGGCATATGCATGGCACGTTCGTTCTTAAAAAATGCGCTCAAGTAACAAATTTTTGCAAAGAAATGCATAATCATAGAAATTAATTTTGAAATATGCTAATGCACATTTTTGAAAAATATTTCCACTGAAATAAAAGATCGGAAAACATTTCCATTTTAGCAAAACAACTATTTTCTATACGCAGTTTATTGGAATTCTTTTTATATGTTGTTGAAAATATTACATGCCCAGTTCAAACCACTACACACTGTACAAGTATTAGCTAATCCATTGAGAGCGCAATTTATTGGCAAAAATTTGTATTGATTTTTGTTGACTCAGCTGCCACCCATTCGAGTGCAACACATATTCACCAAACACACACATACATATGTACATATTAGGATGGACACAAAAATAAGTTATTCAATATTTATAGTTGCCGCATCATCCGCAATTCACAATTCGGTCAAACGGTCTTTGACTCCGTAAGCATGTTGCCGCATTAAGCATACATACTATATATGTACGTACGTATGCTCAGAAATATACTATAATTTAATAGTAATGAGTCGCCGCGTTGTATGTTGTTGCATGACGCGCACTGCATAAGTAATAAAACTGCGAATACTGGTATACAAGTGTGTGTGAGTCAAACACTTATGTAAGGTTTTGTGAGCCCAAGCACTAAAAAAATATTTGTTTTTGGTGTGCATTTTGGAAAATAGTCGAATACGGTATGAGTAATAAGAAATTCTACCTAAGAAATAAGCGTTCACTTGCCTGATACATATAAGAAATGAATCCTTATTCCAATTCAAAGAGCCTTTTAACAGATAATTCGGCTCTCCAGACCGTAAAATTGTTGCACTTACGTATAGTTTTTATACATATATCTTTCTATAGGAAGTAACTCTTTCTTGTTAAGAAATCAATTACGAAAGAAATATGCCGTTGTCAGTAAAGGAAAATACTTTAGTGTTTTTTGTGCCTAACCTTAAAAAATACTTCAGTACGCACCGCCTTTCTCTCGACTACAGTTCATCAGCATAAAACAGTCCAATAATTTTGTATCAGTAGTGATAGTTCGAAATATCATCTCTAATGGGACAAAGCGATACTATGAACATTCAAGTTTAGATAATCTGTTAAAGAAAAAGTAGTTTATTTGAGAAGTTTAGTGATAACGATGTGTCCGCCCCCCATTGCCATCATTGAACAAAATAGTGTTCAAAATTAGAAAGCAATTGAAGTTCCATTGACTTCGGAAACCATTCTCTGAAGTCCTCACTACATTCGTGACTTAAATAGTTCAGAGATATTTCTCCAAATCCATTTTTTCATCTCAACAAGAGAGTTTGGTAATGCCAAGACTTAGGAAGTTTCTTTTGCTGGGAATACAATTTGTAGGCAGTTCCTAAAACTTTGTAATTGTGGCGCAATTTATCGGGATAATTTTTTAATGTTTCAACTTGAATGCCTAAGTAATTTATTAATAATGAAACAGAGCACTATTGAGTTTCAACTTTTCTCAGTGAGTTGTTTAATTCTGATTTTCTATATTTTTCCTATTGTGCTACTTATTAAACATCTATGTAAGTATGTATGATTTCGGCATAATTTTTTCCGAATTTATTTTCCACTCGTATGTTATATATAAACTATATTCGCTACAAAACACATCCACCCATGACGAATGTTAAAGCATTTATAAAAATTTATATAATAACATTTTGAAAATATTTATTTAAAAAAAATATGGTTCGTGGAAAAAAGCATATTTATTGACGAGCAATGCAATAGCTTGCATAAGTGCTCAAATTAAAACAAATGTTTGTGGCAAAAAATTATGTTACACAACATTTCATTTTGGAAGAAATACCGTTATGTAAACATAGAATTTTTTTCTCCTTCAATGGTGAGATAGATATGGACTTAAACAAGCATATAATTTGCTTGTGGGTTTTGATGGAATTAACTTAAAATATGCAACAAAGGAAAAAAAGCTTGTGCTTCATAAAAAGTTATCTGTGTATCTATATTTTAGCGCACGTTCAATGTTTTGTTTAAGTGCAACATATGTAATGGCGTATGCACACATATGCATGTAAACACATACGTATACATAAGTATTAATACATTTTTTACATATGTTTTTGCTATCTTATCACTTAATTAAAATTATTCTCAAATATCCAAAATATCCTTTCGCCCTTTCTCTCCCTCTCTTCCTGTGGAATTACATTGACGTTTCCTGTTCTTTGTTCTCTATAGCACCAATGACTTCTTTTCTAACTAATTACCATCCTAGTTGCAATGAAAAGGATAACGTTCTATTGCTGTAGCGGCTGAAAACATGCCCAAAATAATTTCGAGGAACGGTGCCGGGTTAACAGTCCTTAGTCCGGCCCGATTACTAAGACCCAATTATCGTGGGAGCGATTACTTAGACCCGTTGTATTATTTAATATAATTACAATACTGATGTCTCTTTCGCGTTCATTGCTTAAGTATGATCAAAAAGCTCCACTAACATGACCATGGCTATCATTTTTAGCTAATTTGTAAAAAATCTGATTATATGTTAAAATGTTTTATCTAGAGCAACTACAAAAAATAAGTAAAATTATCCCACTTCAGGAAACCCGCTAATCGAGGATGTAGTATCACATGTCGATATTGAAAACCACCAAATTGATTCAATACGAGCATATCCGCACCCAATTATAATTTTCCAGAAATCTAATCAATTCCCACTTACGCTGCCTTTGTTAGGGCAACTTCACAGCAAAGGTCTAAGTCGAAACCTTTTTTGATACGTTCATATTTATGACATTTTGAACACATGTATAGCTAACTCTCATGGCTTTTGAAAGTAATGATGAAGAAAAATATTACGAAAGGCTACGACTACCCAATATTTCAAACAGCTACAAACTAATATCGACCAGAAATATTTTGAGAGAGGGTTTTAAACCTTAATCAGATTTCTTTATAACGATTTAGTATAGTTTTTAACTAATTCTAATATCTAATCCCTGGTCTAATCTCTGTAGAGAAGATTTTTGGTTTCAAAATTACGTTGAAATTTTTTTCAACAAGAATATGTAATCGGTGGGGTGTCCACCTTGTTAAAAAACTTGAATCGCCAGCAATCGATTTTCTTTGCAGGTTTGTTGGAAAAGAAATAAATGAAAGCATTTTTTTTTTGAGATACATAAATATAAAATATAAAAAAAAAAATTCCTCAGAAATATTAAATTTTTTCAAGATTTTTTTTCGAAATCAATCAGACCAAAATAATCAGTAAAACTGCTCACTCTAATCACAAACCAATTACTAACGGGTGATTTTTTTGAGGTTAGGATTTTCATGCATTAGTATTTGACAGATCACGTGGGATTTCAGACATGGTGTCAAAGAGAAAGATGCTCAGTATGCTTTGACATTTCATCATGAATAGACTTACTAACGAGCAACGCTTGCAAATCATTGAATTTTATTACCAAAATCAGTGTTCGGTTCGAAATGTGTTTATCGACAAATTTTGTTCAGCGATGAGGCTCATTTCTGGTTGAATGGCTACGTAAATAAGCAAAATTGCCGCATTTGGGGTGAAGAGCAACCAGAAGCCGTTCAAGAACTGCCCATGCATCCCGAAAAATGCACTGTTTGGTGTGGTTTGTACGCTGGTGGAATCATTGGACCGTATTTTTTCAAAGATGCTGTTGGACGCAACGTTACGGTGAATGGCGATCGCTATCGTTCGATGCTAACAAACTTTTTGTTGCCAAAAATGGAAGAACTGAACTTGGTTGACATGTGGTTTCAACAAGATGGCGCTACATGCCACACAGCTCGCGATTCTATGGCCATTTTGAGGGAAAACTTCGGACAACAATTCATCTCAAGAAATGGACCCGTAAGTTGGCCACCAAGATCATGCGATTTAACGCCTTTAGACTATTTTTTGTGGGGCTACGTCAAGTCTAAAGTCTACAGAAATAAGCCAGCAACTATTCCAGCTTTGGAAGACAACATTTCCGAAGAAATTCGGGCTATTCCGGCCGAAATGCTCGAAAAAGTTGCCCAAAATTGGACTTTCCGAATGGACCACCTAAGACGCAGCCGCGGTCAACATTTAAATGAAATTATCTTCAAAAAGTAAATGTCATGAACCAATCTAACGTTTCAAATAAAGAACCGATGAGATTTTGCAAATTTTATGCGTTTTTTTTTTTAAAAAAAGTTATCAAGCTCTTAAAAAATCACCCTTTACTTTGCACCACGGACCGCAGTTAAGAAACAAAGAAACACTAATGCATCAAAAATGAATTTATCCTTATTAAAGGATTTATAGTATTTTGTAATTGTATTAAATGAGTTTTTTCTGCATCAACACTCCTTTTAGGCACTAGTCTCTTCAGCCTCTTTCTTCATTCTCATTCCTTCGTTTCTTAGTTGTGTTCTTGATTAAGAAATAATAGAAGTCGAATGAGAATAAAAATGGGAAGCAATCAAGTAATCATGACTAAAAACAGTGATGTTATTGGTTTATAACCATAAATCCGCAAAAGTCATTACAAGACGTACACCAGCAGATAAGTAGGAGAAAATTCGCAAGCGAACGGGTTGGCGAACGTCAAAACGCTAAGAAAAAAGCTGCAGAATTTAGCCAAGGAAGTATTAAAGTGAACACTGAAGGCGATACATACATACTCATTTACCGTTAAGTGAATTGAAAAGACCTACCAACGTTTTGTTTACCAGCCACTGTGACGCTAAGAAAATATAAGTTCATGCTGTAAAAAGTGATCTGGAAGAATTAAAACGTTGATGCTAAAACTTCGAAAAACTTTTTTGAAAAGAGATTAGTAAAGTTTATAAATAACATAACAATTATTAAAGAACCTAATTTTTTCACGAAAATTTAAAAAAATAGGGGTTAGATGTGTGCTATTGGGAGCTTTCGTTTGACGTGGAAAATAAATGTTAGGTTAAGTAAAGGGACGCAGAAAAAATATTCTTCGCCCCTTTTGTCATTTAAGTATCTGAGAAAACAATTCTGACTACTTCCTTCATAATAGTTCAATCTTCTTGGCTTTTATAAGCACTTAAGCTTTATGCTGCAAACTTTGTAATGACAAAACTCAAACACAAACATTGATGCTGATGATAAATCTTCTGGCCATTTGTCACTACAAAACCGTCTACCGACCGTCTCATCATTAATAACTAATATGAACAAAATAAAGGAATAAGCAACTGAACGATGTAAACATTTCTTATAAGTGGCTGTCGAAATGGTTTGTTGGGAGGAAATAATGAAAGGGAATCAAAATATTAAATGAAAGGAAACGTAAAGATAAAATCATACATACAGAGAAACTTCATTGTAAAATTATGCTCACAGTAATATTTTAAATCTTTATATATATAAATCTTCTGACCGTGTGTTTGCCTTGGGATTGCTCCTAAACGGATGGACCGATTTTGATGAAATTTTGTGTGTACGTTCAAGGAGATTCGGGAATGGTTTATATTTACAATTTGGTCCACTGGAAAATGTTTTTTAAATTATTTTTTCATTTTTAATCAATTTTTAAATTTGAAATGTTTGACCGATAGATGGCGCTCCCATCGCAGTATCCAATATTCAAACCTTAAATTGGTGTAAACGTGTAATCAACAAAACGATGCCAAAGTAAAAGGCGACATCTGTGGATCAAGTTTTTATCACATCGCTTAATATCTATAAAAGAAAGTGATGTTAGTTACTAAGCTTATAACTAGAGAACGCCTGGACCGATTTCGGTGATTACCACCAATTCGGATAGGTCTCCGCCCAAACAACGAGAATACTTTTTTTTAGGATAATTCCAAAAAGTATCTTTTTTCCATAAACATTTTTGTATGTTTTGTTTTTCAATATTTTGATTTGTAAATTATTTGAATAGTTCAATTTCGGTCGCTTGCTTTTTTATTCCGGCTATTGAAAAGAAAAATTATTCAGTGAAAACTTTACGTGCGTTTCACACAAAGAGGTCAATTGCAGATTGAAATTTGTTACGAAGCCACGAAGAGGTCGCCCTAATATCGGTCCATCAAATTATGGCAGCCAAAGGCAAGGCAAGGCAAGAAGTACTCCCAGGATGCGGTGACATACGTGCGGAATTATGGATCGCGGTCAATAAGCAAGCGATCGTCACGATGTCACAGCACGACTTTTCAAACAACAGTTACGATGTTTCATGGAGTTTATCTTGGAGTAGGGTAGGTATATGTGGTACTGTTAGATGCTAAATGTACTCTGTTGAGTGGCAAAAGAGAGGTTTGTCGCACGTACATATTCTTCTTTGGATGGTGGTGGTTGTCACACCAGATCAAATTGATGAACTCATTTCTGCGGAAATTAATGATGCAGAGAAAGATCCAGTATTATATGAAGTGATGAAAACCAACATGGTTCATGGACCTTGCGGACACCACAATCACACTTCGGTTTGTATGCCTGACAATAAATGCGCGAAACATTATCCATGTGCTTTTCTGAAACACAAGCTGGAAATGATGGATATCCACTCTATCGGCGTAAATATCGAAGTTAACAACACATCAAAGTTGACAACACATGGGTCGTACCATATTCGCCACTATTGTCTAATTCACATTCAAAAGTCATGTGAATGTTGCGTATTGCAGTTTGGTGTAATCGATGAAATACGTTTGTAAATACGTCACCATAGGAAGCAACATGGCGGTTATTGGTTTTAAACGACACGGTCGATACGTGAACTGAAATAAAGTGCTTTGTAGGATATTTCTTTTGAAATTCATGAACGTTTTCCGACTGTTGTGCGTCTCGAAGTTAATTTGGGGAATGACCAAAGAGTCTATTTCAACCCAGAGAATACAGTACAGTCAACAGAAACACCACCAGCAACAAAATTAACATTGGCGAGTTTTTTCTCAACTTCCGTCAGTGATCCGTTTGCGAGAACATTGCCCTATTCGAAATACGTTGATATTATACATGGGATGCATCATCGAAGAAATTGTTACGCAGGAAGCAGGGTCATCCAGTAGATGGACATCCAGGTGTGTTCTCAACTAATGCATTAGAATGAACTTACACAATCCACCCGAAAAACGAATGCCACTGAAGTTCACACACATTTCGCGATGATCAGCCTTCAAATCCGCGTTATGGGATACGACCAAAAATTACATTGCCGAAGACATTTTACATTGCATACGCTAAGAATTGGAAATGGGTCAATACTGATTGATACTTCCCATGGTCTGATATCAATCCTATATGCCGTTTATCAATTCACGAAAGATGGACTCATCACGAATGTTTATGCGAACATTGGCCAAACTGTCGTAAGTACGATTCCTTGAGTGTACGAGCAATCTTAGCTGCCACAAATACCTATGTTGTTGACTTAAACTGGAAAATTCAAAGTCAAATTCCAGGAGACTTGCAATCATACAAATCGATCGATCGTCTGACAATGAAGACGACACCGTGAGTTACCAGTGGAATTTGTAAATTCTTTGGAGAGGCCTGGTATGCCACCGCATCATCGCAATCTGATTGTGATGCACCTATCAAATATAAGGGACAGAATGCTTGATTCTACGGATTTCTTTTGAGTTCTAACGATTTGCCAATTCGGTTCAAAAGTATTCCATTTCCAGTGAAAATTGAATTTAAAATGACGATCAACAGAATAGTCGCATAGTGGGTGGCATACATTTGGAAATGCTATGTTTTTCACACGGCCAGATATACGTGGCGTGCTCAAGAGTTGGAAAACCATCTTCTCTGTACATTTACGCACCGGAACAGAAACCAAAAAATTTTGTTTATCAAGCTGCGTTACATTGAAGAAAAATGTAGACAAATAGCAAATAAATAATTATCAATAAAATAAGAATTTTTGTCTTTTCATTTCAAAACACATAATTTCGCGCAGGACAACGGCTGCGGGGTCAGCTAGTACATATTAGAAAATTGTAAATCAAGAAAAGTCTATAAATGTATATACATACGTTAACAAATAAACTAACTTTCTTTTTATACCATAAACAGGGTATATTAAGTTTGTCACGAAGTTTGTAACACCCGGAAGGAAGCTTCGGAGATCCTATAAAGTATACATATACATATATAAATGATCAGTATGTCGAGTTGAGTCGATTTAGCCATGTTCGTCTGTCCGTTTGTCTGTATATGTACGAACTAGTCCCATTTTCTCTTCCAGGAGCTGCTCATTTGTCGGAACTGCCGATATCGGACCATTATAACATATAGCTGCCATGCAAATTGAATGATCGGAATCAAATTCTTGTATGAAAACTTTCACATTTGACAAGATACATTCCTTAAATTTGGTACAGATTATTTTTTAAGGCAACAATGAAATCTCCGAGAAAAGTGTTCAGGACTATTCCATACAAACTGAACACATAGTTACTAAAAGAAATGCACCTGTGAAGAATATGTTAGCTTCAGTGCAGCCGAAGTTAACGTTTTTTCTTATTCTCACTAACTCTTTCTGTCTCTCTTTTCATCTCTATCTCCCCCATATGAATGAACCCTAAGCTTTCCAAGCTAATAAGTTTTTATATCCATCCGTATAACAGAATTCATTTGAAAAGAAGTAGCCTCAATAATTTTTTCTTAGTATCCCAAAAATTAAGCAAACTGCGCCCTGGACTAGACTTTCATAATCCACTGAAATTGCTTTTAATTTATCCGAATTTAATGTATCATTTTCTTTCTTAGTTTAATGCCATTTAACCAGATTAAAAAAAAAAATTTATGGATCTAACCTCAAATAAAACTTAAATCTGCAGACTTCAAGTGTTTATCAAAACTGCTTACTATACTTCCCAACAACATGCATAAGTTCAAAACAACTAGAACATAATTTTCTTTCTTTCTTTTTTATATGTTACTATCCGCTAACTATACTTTAAGCTTCCCACTGACCGACAAAGTGTACATTTAGCCACTTTAGTTTTTATGATTGATGTCTGACGAGCGAACAGTGAAACTTCGAACCCAATTTGTGAGCTTGAGTTCATCTTTTGCCTATCAACTCTGTCTCTTCTTATCTTGTGATATCTAATAGAAAAATACTACTGGCTGAAAGTGTCGTAAAGTAAATTTTAGTTGCTCAGGCTGAATAGCGGACAAACGCTCTATTAAGTGTGGTTTAGATGTAAGCTATGTAATGTTTTGCTATTTTACGTTATGTAATGCATGTATGTATGTCATGCTGTGTTGTGTTACGTAATTATGAATACAAATGGCGTTAAATAGAAAAATTGAAGCAACAACAACAGCAAAATTCTGTGGCAAAATGCCATAATTTATCATCGCCTGGTCGGATTATTGATTTCCATGCGCACACAGGCTTATGTTCAGGAAATGTACCCATTCACATACATTTGCATATTTTGAATGAGAAAGTACCTATGAGAAACATTACAAAAAAGGAAAATATTACGGAATACTTTCTCACACATACATATTTTATATCTATTTATTTGGATTGGCAGCAAACACTGCAGTTACTTAAGCCAGGCAGCGAAGGAAGACACTTTATGAATTCGCAGCAATCAATTACGTTGTCTTTCTCCTGTAGATATATAGTTTGTTTGTTTTTGTTTGTTTATTTTCATGTAATTGTGGTTAATAGTGCAGACATAAATATAACCCACTTACTCTATAAATATGTTTGCAATGTGTAAATAGTTATGTACAATAAGGCTACAAGTACAGGAGAAAGTGGGCCAATAAAGCAACTGCGCGGTAAAATACTCATAAATGGTAAAAGATGTAAAATAATATTTATTCATTATCTATAAATAGGCTTCTTTAAAAAATTGAAAATATATCCGTCTTATGTTTTTAAAGCAAACCTAACAGACTACCACAGATATTTAAAAAAAACAAAACCAATTGACCTGATGAAACATGTCCCCAAATCCCTCTTCTTAATCGAATAGGCGATCATGATGAGCCCAGGTTTATAGAGGCGGGGGAGGGATTGGAAATATTATTAAAGAATGGGGAGAATGGGTAAATTTTCTGCTGGTCACAGTTAAGAATACAGTATCGAACGGTGCTTTTGAACAACCCATAAAAGTTTTTTTAAATGACTGTATTTTTTGTTTGCTGTTCCTAAATTTCATTATCGACAATCAGAACTTGAAGAACCAATACTATTTTAAGAAATGTGTATAGGCATATTTTAGGATTATTTTTTCTCTGTGATCTAAAGTGCAGTGAGCTCCGTATGTCTATTCGAGTGTTCGCCTTTTCAAAATTCCCAAAAAACAATTGTTTGCAAGTTTTTTGCAGTTTAAGTCTTCTTTCTTATTGATTTTTTAATTTGGCAATTGCCTCCATTGAAATACTAGGAGTATTAACTAATTCAAATATTGCACACGAAATTACTACAAAACTTTTTTAATCTAAAAGTACAACTGTACCACCTGTTGACTCTTACATACGTCAGTTATTGACTATCTTTTACGTAAATGTCCTTCACCCAGTTGAAAACTTTCAATATGAAAAAACTGATCGGAAACAACGACACTAACATACAATAAACACACGCTTACATAACTGCATTGCTTGAGAAGTTAAAACTGTTACCAAGAAAATACTCCAAAGAAAAGTGCTTAATATTGACGGCATACAAGTTTTAAGGAAACGAAACAAAAACGTGAAATATGTGGAACTCGTGAGACAAAAAAAATTAAAACACTTCAATCCAGTGCGCCACATTGAACGCGGAGACGTCTTGACGCCTTCACTGCATCGCGTCAATCACAAGCTTCAACACGCGAATGATTTTCATTTTCAACTCACCTCAACCTGCGCGCGGCGAAAAGGTTTGCGTGCTTCCGTTTGTCCTTCCGGACGGTGCGTATACGTAACCTATCCAAGAGTGTAAACAAATTTGTGTACATGTGTGTATATGTAAGTGAACGTGTGAATTTGTTTGGTTTATTTTTGCGGCAAACCATTTATTTGCGCTTTTGCTTTTGCGTTTTTGTTTGCAAGCGTCTCTACTTTTTTTACCCAACCACAATTTTGTTGATTCTTTGCATTTTTTGCTGTTTTTCGTTTTATCACATTTTTCGTCTTGACTGATTTTCAATGATTTTCTTGCGGCACGCGAACGTAAACCGACCAGTCGGTGTTTCGGGCGCCACCAAAGTTCGGGTAGTAAAAGTCAGCGCATTTAACACGGTAACCATTGCACTCCTTTACTGCTGCCGCGAAAAGCACTGGAGCGGCGTGCCAAAACGCTGGAAAACCAGATGCGTAAGCATGCTGAAAGTATTAAGCATCGGAGCAAAGCAAGCGCGGCTATCACTCATAGTCAACATGTTGTTGATTGTGAGTTGATGCTGGTGACGCTCCACATTAGGTAGCAGCAGTGTTCCCGCTTTTCGGTGTTTGTTGAATGCTGTTGTAAAAAAAAAAAACAATGAAGAGTTCCACCTTTTTGTTTATGTATGCATAGGTTAAGGTATAAATGTCGCGATTTAAAGTGCGGCAAGTACCGTGTTGTATGCCAAACAGTTTGGGTTTCGCGTGGGTTCAACCCTTTAAGTGGTTTCTTTCATGCCATGCTTATTATGAAGTTTAGGAAATATTAAGTTTTTTTTTGTGATTATTTGGTTTGAAGTACACTTAACCACTAAGACTAGAATGTCGAATAGCTTAAGAGGAATCCTAATTTGAGATTATGCTGCCCTTTTTGGGGAAAATTTGGTTGAATCGGCGGATTTTAATATCATAAGGAAGAAACATATGTTTTTTCTAGTTAAGTCTACTCGTAGAGCCACATTGTGGCATTTTAGACAATAGCAGTAAAAACATTTATTTAAATTTCACTCTTGCACGGAGGTTGTTTTAATATTGGCACTGCATCTAATCAACTGGTTAAACTTACTTTCAATATAAAATTATCAATTTTCATTAAAGTTTATAAACAGACACTTATGTACATATGCCCGTTCAAATATATCTTCATTCATAGTATCAGAGAATGGCAAACACAGACTCCATTAAGAAATGTTCTCGTTAATAATAAAGCAGCAACTCCCTATATATATAGACCACCAAAGATGGCGCCGCTAATGCCTTAGGGGCCTGGCTGCCCAGCTGTGTGCTTGATTTGTTAGGCCAAGCAATAAAGGCCAGCTGGTTGGTTGGCAATCGCAGTATTCAATGTGCGTTGGCAGTGAGGCGGGCGATCCATAGTTTCCCTTAACACAGTACATCGCTGCATATACATATGCATAGCCGCTCCTACTATTGTTCGCGTGGATATAAGAGCATTAAGCACACACAAACATTCTATAAATTTTTTTGGAGATAGTGTCCTGTTTTGTTGTTAAACGTCTCTAAACTGATAGGAATGAGCAATGCTTCTTTGCTACAAATCTCTTAGAATTTGTTTGATTTCGCTTCAGTTGTAAAATTATTTGCTTTTTTTTACCAAGTGTGTTCAGATCGAGTAAGTATAAAAACAATGCTTCATATTATTTATTCTTCAAAGAAAAAAGTATGTATTTTATTGCGAAGGAGCAGTCCATCAATGTACACTTTTAAATATGTGACATAATGACTCAGTTTATTTCCAAAATGCAGAATTCGGTTCCTGAGAATATTAATGACACAGTTCTTCTGGGCGAAAGACCAAAGAGATCCTGAAAGCACCAGAATAAATTTTACTGCAACATTTTTGCTGATTTTGGAACAATTTTTTAGTTTATTAATTTTACCGTGGTTAGTTTTACTAATTGTAGAAAAGGGTAGATCCAACAATATTTATTGATGCATTCTTCCAGATATCCAGTCCAACCATGTCGAATCCAAAAGTTTCATGGCTCTGGCGTTGGATGATTTCGACAACAACCAACCTTGCCACCCAAGCGGGAGGAGTTAACCGCTACAACAACAATAACTGAGCCTGGAGGCTCTGTATATGATGTTATTACCAAACACGAGCTTCGTAACCACCAATTTTTCTCTGATATTTACGACTACGATCGAGAATTCGTAAATAAAAAAAGCTACGCACGATTTGGAACTGACATTTAATTCTGAACGTCAACAGCTGGTGCAATTTCACTCCGACATCACTTAACAGTCCTTACCAGTATGATATATTGGGGTTAGTACTGAAGCTACCTGATATGGTATATACATTAATACATACATATATGTTTGTATGTACTATATACCGCTTATAATAAACCTATCCAAAATTGCATGCATACAACCCTAAAAGTATCGTATAGTCGAGCTCGCGAATTCTATATGCAAACCTAACCCCCAAAAAGAGTATCCTCTACTGCCTACCCTTCAAAATTTTCCACGCCATTCAATTGAAATTGTATGAAATATATAATTTTTATATGTACGGGTACAAATGTTCATATGTACATATTTATATATATAGCGCTTGCAACAGCGGCACAATTCTCTTCTTGTGTTTGCTGTCAATCAAAAGCTTTCCACCCTCTTCGAGAGCATATGTTTGCATGACTGTACATATGTATTCAGTGTATGTGCATGTATATATTTAGTTATATTTTGTGTCATTTTGATATCGGATGCGATATTTGTATTTATTCCTTGCATTACTTTTATTCACATCCAAAAACCCTCACTCTCTCTTACATTCTTCATCAACGTCATCTGCGGCGTCGTGTCATTCATCAATTGTGCTAAATGAATTTTATGTTACTTTTTTCGCATATGTGTGTGGAAGTGTTTTGCATAGATATGGATATGTATACACGTTCTTCCACTCTTGGTTTTTGTTAATTCATTAGTCGCGCGTCATTTCTTTAGCACATGTGGCACATTCGTATAAACAAAGTCGAAGAGTACGGTACTTGCGACAATCCCTACATCTTTGATTGTCTTCCACTAGCCATCCACTCTTCCCATTTTGTTGATATCAATGGTGTTAGATTCAAATTAAAATTACCGCTGATTGACGAAATGGTAAATTTTGAGCTCAAGGATGGACGAAAGTTTTAGCATAATTCAATTCAAGCTTCGTTTGACACATTTTATTAAAAGCACATTTCTGAACTAATGGAAATTACTAATATGTGTTATGATTGATTTGGATTTTAGTTTTTTTTTATTTAAATTTTTATTCCGTTGAAACAAATACACACAAAAATTTAAATAATTTTGAATGGGATAAATTCAAATTGTTAGAGAAGTTTTGTATTTGCCCTTTCTTTCATTAAATTTCGCAGATTAGATAAAAGTTCTAACAGAACTCAAAATCATTTAAAAAGCTTTAACTAAAAAATATATGTTGAATAAATACATATATATATATATTTTTGCGAAGTTCCGCGAAGTTCCTGATAAGTAAAATCTAAATTATTATGCAAATATGAACTAAAAGAATAAAATATGAAATGTGTGGCATCAAACGAAATAACTCAAAGTCAAGAATAGTTAACTCAAATAATAGGGTTGCCAACTATAAAGTATTATGTATTCTCTTTGAACTGAAAAATTTGAATTATGGTAGCGTTATTCAAAATATTTGAAGTAGGGTTGCCGTCAATTGTTTATCAAAGCAAATGATGCAATAAATTGTAGTAAGCTGTGAGTAAAGAAGTGAAAATAACTTAGAAAATAGCTTACACCATTGCTAACTTATACTCTGAGCATTACATGCTACTAAGTTTGCCATGAAGTACATATGTAACACCTTGAAAAAAGCTTAGAACACCCTATATATCATTGCGACCTCCTGAGTCGAATTAGCCATGCCCGACAATTATAATCTAGTTAGTTATAATCGTACTAGTTTCTTAGGTTTTGAGATATGAGTCTGAAAATTTGCACACGTCGTTCCTTTTTAAGCAGCTGCTGATTTGTTGGAACCGCCGACATAGGACCACTATAGCATAGAGCTGACATACAATCTAAGCGATCGGGAGAACCGAAGTTAACGTTTTTCTTGCTTGTGTTGAAAAAAATGAAACTCTCAGCTGGTCGTTAGCAAGATCTGCAATTAGCATTGAATCAGTTATTGATATTCCTCACAGCCCTGTACTCGTCGCTTTTCTATTCCTCAGCGCAGGAACAATTCCCAGCTCACATTTCACTTTCTATGCAATTCAAAACCAAATAAGGCATGAGAAAAAAAAATGAAGAAGAATAAGCATAAAAGAAATACTTCAATAACTAATGCAATAATGCTTGATGATTGGCAACGATTGCCCCTGCCCACAGTTGTCTTTGTTGTTGGAAATTTCAAGCCAACGCAGCAACGTGAAAGTGGTGTTGCAAGTAAGACTGTACAATCAAATATACAAGTAGATCATTCATAAGCTGAATAAGAAATGTGTGGAAATTGAGAGAAATAGAAATCGAGTGACAATGCTAAAAAACAATAACAACAAATTGTTGTCAATAGAGCTGCGAAACAGTAGCGCTTCTATGCGTCATGACCAACTGCGCCGCGAGCAATTGAAGCTGTTGACGACAGCGTGTCTGGCAGTTGTTGGTGTACTAGTAATCGGTGCAGCACCTTTGGGGTTGCAGAAGCAACTTGCCAACTCACTTGGCAGCGCTGTTGGCATGCGCCATCTAGCACGTCAGTACATTTTTAGACTGTGCCACATAAATAAATACACATACTATATATGCAGGCAATACTAGCATTACTTGGCAGCACCTTTAAGTTGCCCTTGCAAAATCAGCAACGCTCGGCGTCTCTTGGGCTATGATTTCAGCTGCAACTATTGTTGTTGTAGTTGTTGCCGCTACTACCATTGCTAGTTAATAATTCAGACAGTGTGTGACATGGGGAAATGTGACGTTCGCGTAACTGCAACAACAGCAATTGTTGCACTTGCCTTGTTGTCGAGAGATAGCAGACACAAAAAGCCAAAAACAACAACAAGCAAAACTGCGTTGGCAGCAGCACTTGCCGTGACTTCTGCTGCATTTTTCTACGCCAAATGTTGTGATTACAGCAGCGCTTTGCTATTGTTGTTGTCCAAGGTTGCAATGACTTTCATTCTTTCTACGATATTGCTTACAATTTAGATGCCATCATCTTTCTGTTGTTGTTGTTCGCCGTATATTTATGGTGTGCAAAGCGTGTGTCTCGTGTTGCACGCTTAGTAATGCGTTGAAAATGTGTGACAAATGCTTTTCATAACACATTCACATGAATAAAGGGTGATTTTTTAAGAGCTTGATAACTTTTTTTTTAAAAAAAACGCATAAAATTTGCAAAATCTCATCGGTTCTTTATTTGAAACGTTAGATTGGTTCATGACATTTACTTTTTGAAGATAATTTCATTTAAATGTTGACCGCGGCTGCGTCTTAGGTGGTCCATTCGGAAAGTCCAATTTTGGGCAACTTTTTCGAGCATTTCGGCCGGAATAGCCCGAATTTCTTCGGAAATGTTGTCTTCCAAAGCTGGAATAGTTGCTGGCTTATTTCTGTAGACTTTAGACTTGACGTAGCCCCACAAAAAATAGTCTAAAGGCGTTAAATCGCATGATCTTGGTGGCCAACTTACGGGTCCATTTCTTGAGATGAATTGTTGTCCGAAGTTTTCCCTCAAAATGGCCATAGAATCGCGAGCTGTGTGGCATGTAGCGCCATCTTGTTGAAACCACATGTCAACCAAGTTCAGTTCTTCCATTTTTGGCAACAAAAAGTTTGTTAGCATCGAACGATAGCGATCGCCATTCACCGTAACGTTGCGTCCAACAGCATCTTTGAAAAAATACGGTCCAATGATTCCACCAGCGTACAAACCACACCAAACAGTGCATTTTTCGGGATGCATGGGCAGTTCTTGAACGGCTTCTGGTTGCTCTTCACCCCAAATGCGGCAATTTTGCTCATTTACGTAGCCATTCAACCAGAAATGAGCCTCATCGCTGAACAAAACACGCGCGCGAAACACATTTCGAACCGAACACTGATTTTGGTAATAAAATTCAATGATTTGCAAGCGTTGCTCGTTAGTAAGTCTATTCATGATGAAATGTCAAAGCATACTGAGCATCTTTCTCTTTGACACCATGTCTGAAATCCCACGTGATCTGTCAAATACTAATGCATGAAAATCCTAACCTCAAAAAAATCACCCGTTACTTATGTTATGTGTTGCATGTAACTATCCATCTCAGGTAACTCGAGCAACTCGAGCCCTTTATCTAAGCATTTTTTCGTTTTCATTTTATTTTCTCCTGCAACTTTTTCTTTCTTCGCATTCTCTAGCTGCCTTTTGTCTTTCTTGTCTATTTTTACATTTATCTGTGCACAATACATGCTGTTCGCAGTTTTTGAAGCCATTTATAGCATAAACTAGGCGTTGTGTTGCAAGCTCGCGACGGTGGCGGTGGCAAGTGTCATTGAGTGGCATTCTGCGTTGGGGTGCACAAAGCTTTGAAAACACATGCAACATACATTTATAGCTTTTCTGTTGTTGTTATTGCATTTTCATGCGACTGAATGTCATTGCAACGACGTGCTCGTCAATGTGATTGTTGCGGCTGCAACATGTCAGCTGCTAAATGTGAAAAACGTGTGAAATGTTTTATATGCGAAAATATATCTATATAAATAAAAATGAATCGCCAAAATGTATGTACGCGCATCACTTTCATACGACTGAACCAAATTTGATAATTCTTTTTTTAAAATGTTCGTTGAGGTTCAGGGATGGTTTATGCGGAGAAAAAAACTAGAAAAATTGACGGAAAATCCCTAAAAGCGGCCCTTTTCTTTTTCCCATAGAAACGAATGGATGTTTGTTTATTAGCAACGCTAAGGGAACGACTGAACCAATCTTGATGAAATTTGCAGAGAATGTTCTGCGTGGATTGGGGAAGGTTTAGAAATAAAAAAACCTGTATGTCATTCATGAGGAAAAGTTGGAAAATTGAACAATTCCAAAAAGTTAATTTTTTCCATACAAATTTTTTATTCAATATTTTTTGTTTTGGTTTTCAATTATTTAAATCTTTCAAATTTGGCGTTTGCTTCAAAAATTTTTTAAAATTATACAGTGAAAATGTTATGTGTTTTTCACATAAAGTGATCAATTATAGATTGAAATTTGTCACGATGCCATGAAGAGGTCGCGCTAATATCGGTCGGCGTTCTTTTTGGCATCAACACATTAGCAGCCCAAGGCACATGAACGAGTGCTCCCAGGATGCGATGACATTCGTACGGTATTATGGGTCGCGATCAATCAGAAAGCGATCGTCACGATGTCACAGCAAGACTTTTCAAGCAACAGCTTCGATGGACATTATCTTGAAGCAACGCATATACTATGGTGCTGTTAGATGCTAGATGTACCCTGTTGAGTGGCAAAAGAGAGGTTTGCGCACGCACACATTCTTCTTTGGATGGTGGAAGGTGATTACATCAGATCAAATTGATGAAATCATTCAATCATGCGGCAATTCCTGATGCAAAGAAAGATCCAGTATTATACGAAGTGATGAAAACCAATAAGATTCATGTCAATAAATGCACGAAACAGTATCCACGTACTTTTCTTTCGGAAACACAAACTAGAAATGATGGATATCCACTCTATCGATGTCGCTCACCAGACGACAACGGCAGAACATTTAGCATTCAATTAAGAGGCGGGAGTATCGAAGTTGACAACACATGGATCGTACTATATTCTCCACTGTTGTCTAATTCACATTCAAAACTCATATCAATGTTTAGTATTGCAGTTTGGTGTAATCGATAAAATACGTTTGTAAGTACGTCGCCAAAGGACGCAACATGGCGATTATTGGTCTTGAACGATACGGTCGATACGTGAACTGCAATAAAGCGCTTTGTAGGATATTTACTTTTACAATTCATGAACGTTTTCCGACTGTTGTGCGTCTCGCAGTTAATTTGGAGAATGGCCAAAGAGTGTATTTCAACCCAGAGAATACAGTATAGCCAGTGGAAAACATCGAGAGCAACAAAATTAACATTGACGAGTTTTTTCTCAACTTTCGTCAGTGATTCGTTTGTGAGAACATTGCTCTATTCGAAAATACCTTGGTATTATACATGGAATGCATCGTCGAATAGTTACGCAGAAAGCAAGGCCAACCAGTAGATTGACATGCAGGTGTCTTATCAACTAATGCATTAGGACGAATTTACACAATCCACCCGAAAAACGACGATTGTTTCTATCTTCGGTAGCTATTGATTAATGTACGCGGTTCAACTTTATTTGAGTCATTGTTTACTGTGAATGGTATATGGGAATATGTGAAAGTTTTGGAGAAGTAAGCCAGCAATTACAAATGCTGGAACACGTTAATCACTGGAATGAAAATGACGTTCGCATACTTTTCGATATAAACATCGACATTGTCAAAGACATTTTACATCGTCTTCGCTAAAAATTGGAAATGGTACAATAACGGTTGATACTTCCGGTGGTTCGATATCAATTCCATCTTCCCTTTATCAATTCACGAAAGATGAACTCATCACAAATGTTCGGACATTGGCCAAATTATCGTAACTACGATTCCTTAAGTGCACGTGCAATGTTAGCTGCCAAAAATACCGATGTTTTTGACTTCAACTGAAAGATTTAAAGTCAAATTCCGGGAGACTTGCGCTCATACAAATCGATCGGTCGTATGAAGACGACGCCGTGAATTATCCAGTGGTAGTACTAAATTCTTTAGACAGGCTTGGTATGCCACCGTATCATTTGCGTCTCAAAGTAAGATCCGTCGTTATTATATTTCGCAATCTTCAAGCGCCGAAAGTGTGTAATGGAACCTGACTGATTGTGACGCACCTATCGAATACAAGGAGGAGAATGCTTGATTCTACGAATTCTTTTGAGGTCTAAGGATTTCTCTTTTAAGTTCAAACGTATTCCGTTTCCAGTGAAAATTGAATTTGAGATGTCAATCAACAGGACCTGAATATAGTCGCATAGTGTGAGGCATAAATTTGGAAATGCTATGTTTTTCACACGGCCGTGGCGTGCTCACGAGTTGGAAAACCATCTTTTCTGTACAACGGAACAGAAACCGAAAAATGTTATTTATAAAGCTGCGTTACATTGAAAAAAAAAAAAAATGAAATGAGAAATTTAACTTTCTTTTCATTACAAACCATATAATTTCACGCAGGACAACGGCTGCGGGGTCAGCTAGTTTTATATAAATATGTATGTGGCAAGCTTGTGGCCTTTGGAAAAATGCATTCGAAACGATTTATATGCATGTGTGCGCGCACATGACAAGTGGCAAACAATGTTGCAGCCCATTTTTCTCGTAAATAAGCACATTTCTCATATTAATGTTCAAATATGGTAATAACTATTATGCATATATAAACAATATTTCGTTTATAGAAAATAATTTATTTTCTTTTGAGCGGATTAAAATGCAGAAATGGCAAATTTATGCCAAAACCGCGTTTCAAAATATCATATGAACAAAATGCAATGTTCACATGTGTCCGATGTGAGAGTGTGTATGTAGGGATGTAGCTCAAGCAGAGATGACTGTGTTTAGACTAGTGCGTACCCTGCAGGAAAAGGATCCCGATAAATTTTGAAGCAGTTTGGGACAGTGTGTAGCTGAGTCAATTAAGCCATGTCCGTCTGTGTATACGCGAATAAGACTGATGATCATCAGTACAATATCCGCAGAAGTTGTTTAGATCGAGTCACTATAGAAAATATCTACCCTGAAAACTAACCAATCAAAAATTAATTCTTGTAAAGGATTTTTTCTATTTGTGAAAGGTGTTATAGCTTCTTGTTTTTATATAATTTATTTGATTTTCCATTTAGTTAAAATACTTTTCTATCGCTTGGAGCTTAGATAATTAACCGCATTCATAATTAGCAAATTATTTTTATACTCACAAAAGTTTTTTTTTCGAAATGAATGTTTACCATAAAAACCTCATAACCGGTCTTACCTGCAAAGAAAGAAGAAGAAATTTCGAATTAGTGATCATTGATTAAGTCAATTTAAGCGTTAATTATCTCTTGGAAACCTATAAACACTCAAAGAATATACAGATATACCTGCGAAACCGTAAAGGGTGCGACGCCAAATGTGGCATGCATGCATTGTGGGCGTACAGAATTAAAGACCGACGCTAATGGTTTAGTTAATTTTGCTGCTGCACCCTCAGGCACATAAACTCACAATTTAATTTCATAAAGAACACACATTTCTAACAAAAAAATGGCAACAAGTGACAACAACATGACTACTACTGCGGTGTTGCTCCGCTGCATTCATAGATAAATAGCTGTCTGACAGCGTGCAACGTCACATTGAAAATATCCGAGGGATTGTTTAGAATTTTCGTAAATAAATATCGAATTCAGCAGGAAATCTTCAAAATGCGTGTGTTTAGGCCAACCAACTAGATTTTTTCGTTTTCTGGCAATGTTTGTGGCATGTTGCAAGCATTGGAGATGCAATGCTATCTTTGTTGTTTTCTTGTCGCTTTAAAGCTTTATATTGTTTGTTGATTTTTGTAATTTTTATTTGTATGTTTTAATTAATAAACTATCAATGAAGCCGGTAGCAATGGCATGCAACATGTTGACTATCATACGATATATGTACTATATGTGTATGTTTTGAATCACATAGGTAGGATTTTGCCATTCACTCGATTTCTATTGTAATTTGATGACTGGTTTCGTGTACTCTGATTTTGGATTCGTTGGCAGCTCATTTGCATGTTTTGTGAAGCTGCGTCAGACAATCGGCGCCAAGTGTCAACTATGTGCTGTTATGCTCCCAGTGACGTTGCACGTTGTGTGAGCAGCAGGATGTCATACATAGGCTGTGGTCGATTAAATACAGGCGATTACTCTCGCAAGTATTCGTTTAATGCTTTTTCGGCGGCGGCGATAAATATCGCGGGATTGTATATTAGTTGCAATTTAAACAACAGTTTAAAGTTTTATTATATTTGGAAGTGTTAAGATTTTATTGGTTTGATAAAAATCCATTTTCGGTGATATTTACAATCATCATTGCACAGGTTCATAAATCCTCAGACAATCTCTATCTCGATCACCATGAGAGCTTAGACATCAAATCTATTAATTGCACCGCTTTATTAACAGTTCGCTGGAATGTTGGGAAAAATTTTTACCCGATACATAAACCATATCAGAAGAAATTTATTACTCGAGAACGTTTGCTTACTGCACATTGATCGTTTTTCCCAAACTTCTACAATTGATAACAGAAAGTCCATCACCTTGTCTTTGCATGGTTTTAATAAATCCAGTTATAAAACTGTTCATGCATTTGCTTCTTTTCCCCTTAGAAAATGGCATTTTACGAGGTGTGTTCAAAAAATATCGCGAATTTTGTGTTTTTTCAAAAATTATTTATTTATTCATGAATATATATTTTGTCCCCTTTAAAGTAATCCCCATGAGATATTATACACTTGTGCCAACGGTTTTTCCAATCTTCTAAGCACTTCAAAAAATCATTTTTTTATCTTCTTCAGCTCCTCCTTCGACGCCGTCTTTATCGTCAAGAGAAGCGTAACGTCGTCCTTTCATGGGCCTCTTCAGTTTAGGGAACAAGAAAAAGTCACAAGGGCCAGATCTGGGGAATACGGTGGATGCGAAATCATTAGTGTGTTGTTTTTAGTCAAAAAGTCGCGCAAAAGCAACGATGTGTGAGTAGGGGCGTTATCGTGGTGCAATTTTTTTATAGGTTAAAATCGAAGACAAGCCAAAACACGTGCAAGCAAAGCAGCTGTCAACAAATAAATAAACATTCAAAATGGCCGAGCTTGTCGGCATAAGTGAGAGACATGAGTACCAATATAACGCCACAAAAAATTCGAATAAACGTCACCCGCGAAAATTCAAAATTCGCGATACTTTTTGAACACACCTCGTACCTCTTCATTTATGTGAAAAAGGAGTTAAAACTGTGGCAAAATTGTAACAGCACGATTTTTTGGAAGGTGCAGTAAAGCAGTTAAAGAATACCCTCTTCGATTGAAAGCATTTAAATCTTTCAACAAAATTCTGTATCCGCACACAATAGATAAAAACACCCAGCAGTGGCTAAAATTCTATAAACCTGGTTTCATAGCTACTGATGCTTGGCCGTATACGAGGCAATCATTTTTTGTTTAGCTTCCGAAATAGCACAAATATTTCTCCACAGTTTAAAGAGTGTTAAGCTCTGCTACGAAAGGGTCACAAGAGTCATGAAGAAATCTGGTGGCGATTTTCGGTTTCCAAAACTAAGGAACTACCTCTGTTGGGATGTCTTGATATTTAGCCGTTCCGACATCCTTAAGACTGCGCCCAAGCTATATCAGTTCTATCAACTTACATCATTCCACCGAATTTTAGCAGAGCAATCTCTTAGCGGAAGACAAACCTAACTTTCGGATTAGCGCGTATAGGAATCATAAGTTCTGTTAGCTTCTCGTTGTTAATCAATGAAACTAAAAATACGGGGCACACTGTATTTATCAAGCCATTCCTTTGTTTCTGTTTTATACTTTTATGATTTAAGAGCATAGAAATTAGTAAAAGTAACTGACAAAGTTCCGGCATTTTTGAAAAAAGGTTGAATTTTAGACAAAATTTTAACCGTTTTTTGGTTGTCTAAAATACAATAATGATCACATTATTTGTCTCCAAGTAACCATTGAACTTGAAGCTGCTGTTTAGAGGCTAACAGATGAAAAGCTGATTTAAATGAATAGTTGCTCTTACAGTTAGCCAACAATTTTTTTAGGTATTGAGTTAAACGATAAATCTTGGTTCATGTCCCAAACGAAGCATTTACCACCCTCAAAGTCACTGACTAAGCAACATCTCTTCATATAGCCTAAAGAACATACATTCAAATGACGCCAAAGCTTTGAATAGCAACATTTTGTTTATTATTTTAATCAACATTTGTCCTGCTTCATAAATGACTTATATAAAATATCACAACCTCTCTTTCTAGTGACAAAATTAAATATAAATTTTTTGAAAATTAGAGCAGATTCTTGGCAACTGGAGGTCATTTTTATATGACTAGATTTATTTGGAGTAAAACTGACAGGTCGAATAAAGAGATGACAACCACAATGTATAACAAACAAACACAGTAGTAATATTGGTTAGAAAAGACGATGCATGGGCGAACAAATATGATTGTTGTTATTTAATTTTTTCGAAGCTTTTGTTGCACAGTGCCACAACGCAGCAGTTGATTTTTGTATGACGCAACACACTGTGTGCCACATTGATACTACAGGACTGGCACTCCTGCCATCAATGGCCTAAAAATATGCTTCCAACATGCCATTTTTGCTTAAGATTTCAACATTGTTGTATTTTTACTTGTTTGACGCCTGCTGATTTAGCCTATTTGACCGTTAGGCAAACGTAATACAACAATGATAACTACATCCATAACGAAAAAATGTCAAGCGAAAAATTGATAAGAGAACTGGAAGTGAAGGCAGCAAGCGGAAAAGGACACATGCGACCCCGTATTGTGACCCATTTCTTAGGTACTGGTTACAGTTTTTTGTCAATATGCACACCCACACACATACACTTTTCTTCAAGTTTGCTCATATATGTCAGCATGGGTATATGCGTGTGTTTGGCCGTTGTTGCAAAATGAACAAAAATCGGTCAGGCGTCACTTTAATGGGGTTGCAGCAACAAAAACAATATGGTAACTGAACAGCGGGTACCGCAGTAGAGAACGCACATGAAACCATGCGTTCACAAGTTCTCACACAAACATATTATAGCATAGCTTCCGCAAAATCTACCGGTCGTTCGTTGAAACATCGCTTTGCATTGTCCGTGTCACAATTCTGCCAGAAACAATGCTTTCATTTTAATATACGCTTTCGAAAGCCTACTCCTTACAGCTTCACACATACAGTCACATATATGTAAGTGTGTGCTTTAATTATTGTTTTACTTACTGCAACCATTGCAGCGGACATATGTGGCAATAACTGCCACGTATGCAACTTTAAACTTCAAAAGTTAAGAAATGAGAGCGAAAGGATGAAATATGCAAAGAGCAACAACACAAATAACCATAACACTGCAACTTCATTCCTTTTTAATCACTTCGTATGCGCAAAAGCATCACGGTCGACATTAAGAGTCAGCAAGTCAGTAATGGCAAATATAGATTATTTAAATGCACAAATATTTATGACACACGAAATTCAACTTGCCACTGACGCTGTCGAAAGAATGAAAAATTCTGCAAACACACACTGATATGTATATGTATATTTTTATATACAAGTAAGTGTGGCAAGTAGTAAGTGGCAAATGGCAACTGAGTCAAGTAAATATCATTGACATTTTTCGGAAAGTATCGGTATGTATGTGTGGCTTTGGATATGCCAGTCAGCTATTCTTGTTGTTATTAAGCATAATTAATGAATCCATCAACATTATTACCATTTAAAGTTACACTTTGCGCACTTCGATATATATACAAAATTTATATTTTATACATCGGTGTTTGTATGTGTGTGGTTTAACTGCACTCTCGCTACCGCATATTGACCTCATTACAAACTGTTGAGCTCGCAGTAAATAGGCTATGCATGTACACATGTGTATAGTTTTTAATCTGCAGTGGCTCAAACTGCGGTTGTGGTGGCACCAGCTGATGTGTAACGGTGATTACATCACTGTGAGAGTTTCCTTGACCCAGCGAAACCATACCTTTATATTTTTGAAAGGATAGAAATGACATGGCTGGCAATGATATAGAGATTAGACTATGCAAGAGTGAAAAAAAATTAAAACGAGGTATAGATTAGAATGAGACCAGCTTTAATATGCGAAACTCGTACCGGTTTTAAAATATAAATACGAATTACAGGATCAAATACTGAGCAATGGAGCCAAGGGTCGTAAATTTATTTTTTGTTGTTAGTTGAAGGTGGATTTCAAAATATGGAGATATAGAGGTTAAGGTATCTTTGACTTTTCACGTGATAATGTCTAATGCTCACAAAGTTTGAGTTTATGGTAGATACTTTCCCATGAAGTTCTGTACATTAAAGAAATATACTATCCTGGAACCTATGCCTGAAAACTTTTTCCTCTAAAAAATAGTTTTTGTAACATATTTTAATATTTTTTTTTTGCGTTTTAACTCCAAATGAACAGTTGATTTATTTTTATGTTGAGAACTTTGCTTTAAAGACGTCTTAATTGGAGCAAAACACGTAAGCAGTGTTCATAAAGACGGATAATTTTAACTGACCATCCCTGATCGTCTTTATGTAAAACTATGTGTAATATCAAATTTTGACATTAGATTTCTAAGTATAGATGAATGTATTGAAGCCAATACTTAGATTTACTTTCAATTTCAAATTCATTTCGCTATCCTTTTCATTTTTATTACGCTATCCTTTATCAAAGTTTTTCTATAGTGCAATATTCACATCTGGCCAAATTGTATTAGAAGGTGATGATTTCTGTCTGTGAAGAAAGTTAAGGATACTTTGAGTCATCTTCCTAGCCTTGTTATATTAACTGTACATTTTTTTAGCCAAAAATTATTGTAACTTGACTGTTGAGAGACATAGCTTGGCTTGAAATGGTATTCTTAGCCAGCGAAGATGATAATCCTGCTCCGAGTTTAGAGTTTGTTAACATATTTTGGAATTATATAAATGGTAATTATTTAGTTCGTTAAAATCAAAAATTTGAAATAAATTTTCGGAATTTCGGCTCCCTTTTCTCTCAGTGCAACAACTGTGAGCTAATGGCCCCCGACCCCTAACAACTGAGTAACTGCCTCACAAAATGCAGGACTAACTGACTGCCTGACACTCAAGCTCATTTCTTCGTGCTGTCAACGGCAGACAGCGACTCTTCGGTCAGCGCTAAATAAGTATAAGCTATGCATAGCATGCAGTACGAATATGCTTACAGAAGACAAGGGAGACCGCAGTGCCATTCGGTAGGAGTACGAAAAAGGATGCTTAATGGGAGGTATGCAAAGCGTACAAATGAATGAATAAAATATATGTTGAAATGTCAAGCAAAATGAATGGCAAATAGCAGAGCAAAGCTGCAGGAGGTGTAAGAGAAAAAGAGAGAGTGAGAGCAGAGAAAATAGCGAAAATGGAACATTGTATGCGCGTTTGCATTAATACATATGGCTTTGTGAAATTACAGTTGGAATTATGCATTTATGCAAGTATCTATTTTTATATGTATGTATTTATGAATATTATTTATAGTTTAAACTGTGTGTCGCTGACATAATTCGAGCTTGACACAACCCAAAAGCTGTATTATCCGCCCCCAAGACACAATATACATCTCTATGTAAATATTTTCCGCACTTTCAGCCATCAGTGGCGACACCATGGCTATTATATACTTAGTATTTATTAACGAATGTATAAAGAATGTATAGTTGTAAGTCAAAGTTACAAAATGGAAAGTAAATCGAAATTAAAATTCTCTTTGACATACAAAGAGTTAGTGTGAGTACGAATATTAGGGGGTCCGTTATTTACCAGATTGATTTTTTATGTCAAAAGCCCACTAAATTTTCAACTATGGCCTTAAATAAATTTACTTTTACTTGTCCTATGTATCTTATACTGGATTCTTTGATGTTATGCATTAAATTTCTATTGAGATAAGAATATAAAGCTACAACTTTGAAGAGAAGAATTTCTAATACAAAATGTGGCACTCTATAAAAAAAATCCGAAAGATTTCTCCACGAAAATATCTCTTTATAACTTATACGAAGTTAAAGTTATTCTTCAAAAGAACTAAGCATTCATACAAATGGTCTCGTAAGTTATGTGTTGCTCATACGACATGGTGTACTTTTTTGCAGGAAACAAAAGCTAATCTACCTACCTATATTTCCATTTTTGAAAGTTGTAAGTTTAGTTTTTTATTGCAAAATATCAGGTGATCGGCAGCCAAACATCAACTTGGTAAATATAGGACACCCTAATGCACATGTGTGTTTGCAACATGAATGAAAATGCAAAGAGGATTTATAAAATATGCCCATATGATGAATGCAAAAAACCAGAATTTACAGTTGTACCAGATACTCCGAGATTAAATAAGGCATGCGCTGCGCTACATGTCATTGCATATATATGTATTTGTACCGAAGTGTGCTTATTTTGAAGCCAGTGGGTGATTATGATTAATATCCGACATTTCAGCGACAAGTGACAGCGACAGCGGCAGCCGAACCAACAGTAGTCAATTTAATGTTTGCGGGGAATCCCTGTTAAGCGCGCACATACTCACAAAGACTTAACTTGACACACACTCCTACTTAAACGTTTACAGACTGGCTTAAGCTGCATATACATTACAAGCAGC
Organism: Bactrocera dorsalis; assembly: GCF_023373825.1. Taxonomy (NCBI): domain Eukaryota; kingdom Metazoa; phylum Arthropoda; class Insecta; order Diptera; family Tephritidae; genus Bactrocera; species Bactrocera dorsalis. The sequence goes on from NC_064307.1 coordinate 44,210,299, forward strand.
CACTCATGTATGATTATGGCAACGCTTAAGTGCAAAGAGTCAAGTGCTGACATTCGTTAGTTATGTGTATGAGGCCATCACTTTCTGACATAAATTTATACGCACACATATACATATTTATGATCATATGCTCCTACTACATGACTGCATAAATGAGGTGAAGTGGCTTAGCTGGCGTGTAAGCAGAAGCGTCAGCAGGAAATGTGCGCTTACAGACTCGCTGTGAAACTGCGCATTGTTGTTGTTGTGATTGTTGTAGAGATTCAATATTCATTGAAAAAATTTCGCTATGCAATCTAATGACTGCAGAAGAATATTGTGAAAGTAACGCAATCGTTGAAAAGAGGAAGAAAGCACCCTCAAGGGTCTGTTATGTAATGCAAGTCAAGGAATGGAGTTCTATATTAGCATATTAATGATACCAGTTTACCAATGATAAACTGGAGTAACATATTTTGTTCATGGTGCGCTAAGTGCGTGTATTATTGAGGTAGCTTTTGAAGTCAAAAGGTGACAACTCTAACAAAAATCCAACGACGAAAACCATAATCGGAGGCTTATTATTAATATATCATTATCTTTCACTTATGCCTCAATGAAATAACATAAATAACGAAATAACATTATAAACTGGTATATTTAATATTGCATGGGTTGCCATTTTATATGAACTTTTTGCTATCCGGCAACCCAGCTTTGGCGTTTTCTAATATTTATACTAGTAGTGTTGACCACATGGTTTTCTCTGGCGCAAGTAATAAAATGTTAGTCCTGACTCATACTTGAGAATGCTGACTATGAGGAGGCATTTGTGGGCTGAAAATTAAAAAAATGGGCTTAAACTCGCCATCTAAAAGGTTTAGTATAAATATCCTTACACTACTTAAGATACATATGTAGAATAACCCTTATCCCTTAAGCACCCCCGCCAACAAGGTAAATATGAATGAAATCTGCTGATAGCTTCGCTCATAACTTAGTGCGATTGAAGAATAATTAAATACACCGGAGTCATTTTACACCCTAAATGAGACGGCTTTATGAGAGCCAGTGTCAAAATGAGACAATGGGCGAGACACCGCTCACATTTAGGTGAAAATTCATATCACAGAACCTGTTCTACCGCTTTCAACCAAATTTCTGATATTATGCCGAAATTCCTGCACTTCAGCGAAAAATGAGGCAAAATATGAGTACAACCGCATCTACTTTTCATATAACAGAATTTTAAGTTCCATCTGATTTTCAGTACACCTATCGAGAATGAAACAATGTAGCCGAAAAAAATTTGCAATAGCAGCCTTATGACGAAAATTTGTGCAAGTCGGATCAAAACTATTCAAACTCCCGATACCAAGCATGTGGATCGCAGTCTTTATTGCGAATTTCTTTCCGAAAATCAGTCAACCTGTTATCTTACAATCTTACTATTGAAATTCTAATAAAAATTTCCCTGCCTCCTCGATTTCACCCGAACTTCACTCTTCCTCACTTCTTTAATATGTATTAAATAATGCTTTTAGTTTTATTAATTTTTTTGTAAAAAATATTTGAAATCGAATAATTAAATTGAATATTTATTTTAAAGGAGCCCTTCACGTTAATAATTTGGGTTGTTAACTGAGTGCGGTTAGTTTGAAAACTTATCCACACTACTACTACTCTAATACATATCTACATAAAGCTATGAAATGTTTTTCAAAGGTATACTATATCGTATTCAAAATTATCGATATGTTTTTACCCCTAATAAAGTCATGAGCTTTGTGTTGTTCTGACAGCCAGCTGTCTAAGAGGGCAAATATGTCATAATAACATCAGTGATACCGAAGTGTAGGTCATGTTGTGCAAGCTGCAAATTATAGCTGTACATACAAAAACATACAAAAGCCAAACTGATATCAAACAAGAAGGTGACTTTAAACGCCCGCCTAAGCAGGGGAGGACGGTGACAGGTAGAGTCTACAAACTAAATATATCCGCTTATAAGTATATACATATGTGTGTATGTGTGATTGGGTCAGTGAGTAAATTTTGTGCGTCATTTCAGTAAACCACCTAGGAAGTACCAATAAATGCAGAATTGTGGGGCATATTCATATATATTTGCGCTTGTGTTTGCTCTCTGCTTGAGAGAAGCCACTTGCAGTTTATGGCATGAATAACTTTGTTTGACACATAATTTTCATTTGGCACTCAATGCAGTCAATGCGGCATATTCCTCGTTATGCTGTAGTAGTTGATCTACTATAAACGCAAACCACGTTAGTTCGTCTTGTGTTTAAACAGTGTATGCTGGCATAATATGCCACACAAACAAAAACAAATTTATAAAGCTTATAAAAGGTGCCTGCAGGCCAAGGTAAGGTAGTTGAAAGGGCTGCAAGAGTGCCTGAAAGGAATGCGAGAAGGTCAAATTCAAGTGCCACGACATTTAAGCAAAGATGCATGAATGCATATGTGTGTTCATAAATTTGAAAAAAGATATTCTAATATCAAATTTAGCACTCTATAAAAAGGCTGTTATAGGTTGTTCATTAAGTTCTTTTAAAAGTTATATTAAAAGCATTAATATATCAAATGTACTGATCATTCAGCCTTATAAAATCTGCGTTGCTCATACGACATGGTGTACCACTACCCTGCCATGCTTAATACACTTGATGTATAATTTTAAAGATTTTAAAGAGAGGAAAGTTTTAACTTAGAGTATAGTTTTTCAAAGACGTAGGTCTACATGTTTAATTCAAAATATCAAAAATTCACATTTATATAAAGAACATGATTTTATGATTTAGGAACGGCTTAAATTAAAAATAAAAAACTTGTTTTCGTCGGCCTCTTTTATTAAGCAATAACTGAAACTTAGGAGGGTAAAAAATCGGATACTCTCTAATGTGAATATATGAGTACTGTATAGTATTTGGGTGCCTATCGTTTTGGTCTCTTTAACTTTTATAATAACAGAAGCAAATCAAACAAACGTATGTAATACCATCTGAAACCCCATAAACCAAAGTCATCACTAAGCAGATTAAAATGCTCAAAATTTTTAAGCACTACTGCAGTTATTTCTCGCTAGTCACTGCCAAATTGCAGTCGGGCAATAATTACATAGAGAGTGCGAGTAAGTAAGTGTGTGCTAGTTGCGAACTTTTTGGCAAATTGACCATAATCAAATCAATGGCATTTGCAGGCTGGCATCAAGCGGGCCAAGCAAATAAAAAGCGCTTCACACAAAATTCATGGCTAACTAACTTTATGGCCAAAGTGCATTTTGAACACCACTTAACTACATTGCGAAATCGTCGAGTGAATAGCTAGTGGTGAGTGTGTAGAAATATGCAAAAATATTTATTTAATATTCGAAAATTGTTTAATAAAATTAAGTTAAGCGCTGAAAGTTAGTTCTTGGATATATACACAGCTACGTATGTAAATAAGGATAAGCGATCCCATGTGCGCCACTATGAGAGCGGCTGCCATATTAGATTTCTATGGATAAGCGATAACTCATACGACATGTTGGCCCAACTCCAAGGCATACTTTTCAGTCATTCGCATTATTGCTTTTTCGTTGCGGCACTGGCTTATGACTTCCATAGTTTTATAACGAAGAAATAAAAAAACAGTAATATCAACAAATGTACACAGTTGAGTATGAAGCTTGCAGTGATTTAACAACTGCAATAAGTGAGAAGTTTCGGCTAATTTGGGGAGCCATTTGCGTAAATTTCGGTATCTCTGTCTGCAGAAAAGGAAGTTCTCATTCAGTTTATAATATTAAATATTTATTGGTAGAATAGTGAACATATGAAAAGTTGTAAAACAGATTTTTAGAAGAATCTATATGGAGCTTACTGAGGAGGCATAGCAATTGTTTTTAAATATTTCAATAATCAAATTTCTTTGGTGGCTTCCTAAAGATGGTTATAGCTCAAAAATTATTTGGGACAAAACTTTTGCTCTTTTGAAAGTCTTCGTCAGTCAAAGTTTAAAAAATAATAAACTCAAGTACTTTCAATCATTTCAAAAGGGTGCTAATCTTTCTGGTTCGTCGACTCCACATTTCTATTATCTGTATTCCTCTGGAGCACGATTTCTTGATCATTTTACACAACAATAAAAAAAAACCAAAATGCGTGTGTTGGTTTCTTGCAGTGCCATAAAGTGTTTGGACAAATTTTGGTAATTTAGTTAGATGCAATTTAATTTACAGCACAAACATGTATTTATTCAATGTAATCGTTTGGTTGTGAATACAATAAAGCACGCAAAACTAAAAAAAAACATACATACAGACGTACAGACATATATACATATGTATGTATATTTATCAATTGTATATCCATATATGTATATATCCATATATGTATATATCCATATATTTATATTTATTTATAGTAAATACTAGTACTATTTACATTTGCTAAATATTTAAACAGTTACTTGTATGTATATTATCATATAAATAAATTTGTGGAGATATTTTATGAAATTCCTCATACATACATATGTAGAATTCTATTGGCATTAAATCTATAAGAATTGATCATAGTTCAGCGAATTAAAAGACAGCGGCTACGCTGGCTAGGTCATGTTGTCCGGATGAATGAAAACACTTCAGCTCTGAAAGTATTTGACGCAGTACCCAGCGCGGGAAGCAGAGGAAGAGGTAGACCAACACTCCGTTAGAAGAACCAAGTGGAGAAGGACCTGGCTTGCTTGGAATATCCAATTGGCGCCACGTAGCGAGTAGAGGAAACGACTGGCGCGCTGTTGTTGACTCGGCTATAATCGCGTAAGCGGTGTCTACGCCAGTAAAGAAGAAGAATATTGGACTCCTTTTAAGATCCCAAACGAAAACTTTTAAAAATTAACCTATCAGTTTCGTTCTCATATAATAAAGAAAGCACTGTGACGTCTCTAGTGCATACCTAAACTTTAAAAGAGGAGAGTTGGCCTCCAATTTATATTATTCAATTAGAGATTACTATTTTTGATCTAAGCCCATTGTAAATTTTCTCACAAATAATTCGCAAGGCTTCCTCAATAAACAGCGTTAGATCATACAATAGTTTGAGCTTTGAGAGTAGCGTCATATATTGGACATCCTAATATAATTTGAACTTATTTTTCAGAAAACAAATTAGTTCTTGAACGATATATTTAATATTAATTTGTATCCTTTCCTAAATTTAAAAGTTGTTTTTGAATTTCAATTTTTTAATTTTTAATGTTGTCCGACCCGTAATTGCCAATTTGTGGAATTGTAGCACGTTCGATTGCCTATAATGGCCGTAAGAACAGGCTTATGTATGGTGAAATTTACAGTTACCAAAACAACACCACAATTTTATTCATGCAATAAATTTAATTTTTAATAAATTTATTTGGAATGCCTGACATTCGCAAGCAATTTGTAGCGAAATATTGTTCAACTGACAGCGATATTCGAAAAGTTAAACAGACGTCAGATTAAAGAGGTGACAATTTAATAGTTCTGTACAAAAAAAGGATTTAAGTTGATCCATTTTAATTCTTGATTTTCGCTGACAGGTTTAGGGGAAATTCCTCTTTATTTTCTATATTTATATTTATCCGAATAATAACATTACTTTAAAAACATATCATTTGAAGATTTAATGATGAACTCATTCACTCATTACTTAAATTCGCATAAATCATGAACAACGGTGCGCCGTCACGGAGTCTTCGGAAATTCAAACGAAAGTCAACGAAAGCTTCTGCTGACAATGAATTTGTGTTTGTTTGGGCGAAGTATTTATAGATTAATGGGAATAATTTGACTATATTGAATCAGCAAGGAATCTTTATTAATACAAATAATCTATAAATCTATTGAAATTCGCTATTTTTTATTTAGTTGTCTATTTTTTATTTATACGAAATTGCTTGTATAGGGATCTTATTTCTGGTGAAGATTAGTAAATTGAATCGTTTGTGATAATCATTTGGTATTTTTATTTTTTTCAGAGAACTTTACTTACCCTCTATTATGTGGGAACATATCTTAAGATGCAAAATATAGTTTAGACTATGATTTGAAAACTTACCTGAAATGAAAAGAAATACTGAGATAATTAAGGAATTATACAAATATAAATTTTGAATTCAGTATACAATACACTAGATTACTTCTTTCAAAATAAAATATTTATTATATTTAAATATTACTTCCTTAACGGTTTTGCTACAATTTATGAAGGAAAATATCAGTATTTAAAGAATAGAATTTCCACCAGAGATCAATGAAAATTAATTAAAGTTTGACTCGGAATATTGGCTCAACACGACTCCTTATTTGGAAATTCGGCAACAACCGTAGCTGGGCCGTTCGGATGTCAATAAGAAGTGACAATGATTAGATATTTGCAGAGTTATTTTAAAAATTAATGCTACATGCTTAATCCTCGTAGTACATATTATCCAGCTCATGGAACATATCCGTCTTGAAGCCAGCAAAATATCCCCCGAATGATGACTTTTCGAAATAAATTACATGTGTTTAATGATGACAGCTTCATGTAGTCAAAATCAATAAATACGTTATACTATACTGTCCATAGCTATAGGAATAGGTGAATGTGGGGTTCGTTATATCATTCTTCCTTTTGAGGATTCCTGGCTTTCACTGTTTTTGTCTCAATAGAAAAATACATAATAAACTAACGGAAACATAAATTTAAAGGGGAGGAGATACTTGAATCTTAATTTAAGCAAAGCTTCCCTGGCTAAGTAATACAAAGTTAGCCCATTATTGCTAACATAAAGCTGGCGTACCGTGTAATAACCTTGAAGTATGCGAACTTTTTTTTATAAAAATTGTTAATGGCGCTTTAAATCTCTCCCTTACATAATTATTTGAAGATGACGACCCATAGATTTGCCGTACTAATGTACAAATATGGAAGCTGATTTTCGCAGATACCGAAAATGGGGAGCAAATTCACAAAATAAGTGCCAAGTCTTTAGTATAGGTAGATATATGTATACACATATTTTGTACATACATACATATTATATAATTGAATTAGAATAGCTTTTCAAGCCAGCTTAAATTGGCAACAATTTAGTGACAAAACCTCTTTTTTGTACACACTTTTGGTTATGCGAGCCTTGGAGGTTCTGTTAATAAAACTTTTTACTCCAGCACAAACTCAACGAGAGAAATAGCTTCACTCTGCTAATAGCAGAGTTGTTAGTTAGATTTTGTCTTTATGCAGATTTTGTAATAATAAATGTATAAAAAAGTATCTTCAAATAACAATTACAATAAAAATACTATTACTTCAATATACACGCATATAAATGACTTCTAATGAAATGTAAGTGCCACACACATCCGATGTTGCCTAAATATGTATGTAGGATGTGACTTATTTTATTTTTATTAACTTTACAATTAAAATTTATAATTTAAAAAATTGTTTGAAAAATACACTTGTTGATCGTTTGGCTGTCCCGTCTAGAATGCTTCGTTTTCTCGTCTTGTAGCTTTATATCGTTTCCAAGAATTCAACGCAAGCGTCCCAACGCTTCTAAGAACTCAACGCAAGCGTCCTAACGCTTCGCTGAGTTCTTGTTCTAGTCCATAGTTGCATTTTGTCTTCGTCGTGTTCAGTAACATAGTCGTGTTCAGTAACCTAGTCGTGTTCAGTAACTTAGTCGTGTTCAGTACCCTAGTCGTGTTAAGTACCTTAGTCGTGTTCAGTACTCTAGTCGTGTTAAGTACCTTAGTCGTGTTCAGTACTCTAGTCGTGTTAAGTACCTTAGTCGTGTTCAGTACTCTAGTCGTGTTCAGTACTCTACCCTCGACACCACATTCGGCCATCCTGTTTTCATTCGTCCTCGAATGGTTGAGTCCATATCTTCATATATTCTGAGACAGTCGAAGTCTTTCTCGGCCCCTCGGTCTCACCCACTTTTTCTACTTCATATCTACCATGGTTAAGTTTCTTCGCTACCCTATACGGTCCTAAAAACTTTCCCTTCAATTTCAACCCGCTACCAAACTGTGTTCTCTTTATTGCTACCAAATCGTTTATTTTGTAGTTTTTCTCTCTCTGACGACGTGAATTATATGACTTCCGGTTTTCTTCCTGAATTTTTAAAATATTTTCTTTCGCTAGTTTTCGTACTGTTTCGCGATTTTCGTTTGAGTCGTTTATAACCGTCTCTTCTAGTAGGTCCTTTAGCTCTGGCATGTTGGCCGTTCGCATGTCAAGTCCTGTTAATAACTTGAAGGGAGACTGTTTCGTACTCCGAGGAGGTGTATTGTTTATGAACTGTTGCACCTTTTCTACATGTTTATACCAATTAGTTGGGGTTTCTGTACACAACTTTGACAACATAGGTATAACGACTTTATGAATTCTCTCTACCTGTTTAGAATCCTGCCTCATTTTGTCATTACCTGGTTTATAATCTCTTGAATTATCCTTTTTCTTAAACATTACTTTATCTTCTGTTAAAACAATATCTACGTCTTTTAATATAGCCTTTCCTATCATACTTGCAAATTTAATATCTTGTTCTCTGACTACATGAAATCTGACCTTTAACACTAACTCATCTATATGTATAAAAGTATCAAAACTTCCGATTGTCTCAATCACATTTGAGCAAGCGCTATATAGTTTTCTTTTCTCATTGCTTAGAATTGGTTTAAGCCCACTTAGTATCAACGTATCGTAACGTATTAAATTAAGTGAACACCCTGAATCAATTAGAGCTTCGAACCTAAACCCATTTAAATTAACTGTTTTGAAATGTAATTCTTCATCAACGACTGGTTGAAAACTTGTATTTCCTAAAGTGTTTATGCTACTTGATTCGATTTTAACTTCTCTAGCTCCCTTGACTTTATTATTTTTGCACTCAAACGAACGATGTCCCATCTCATTACATTTAAAGCATTTATATTGTTTTTGTGGACATTGAGCTGCTACGTGGAATTTGTCTCCGCACTTGAAACATCTTTTACCTAGTTCTTCTTTTGTCTTGTTAGAGGATGTATCATTTACTATTTTTCCTATCCCTGAGTTGTATTTCCGTATCTTTTCGTAAATTTTGATTTGCTCTTTTAGTTCTTCTATATTTTTAGCTTGATACAAAATTGCCTTATTGAACTTGGTATCTGGAACTCCTTCTATGAAATAATCTATAATGCTTTCTTCGTCTAGACTAATCTGTTTGCCTACCTCCATGAGATGATACAAGTATTCCCGAAAAGTTTCGTTTGCTTGTTTGCGGCGATTTTTCAACAACCTATGCACATCTGCAGAAGATAGTTTGCGACCAAACTCATTAATTAATGATAACTTCAGAGCTTCCCAACTATTTAAATTATTCTGACTCCTAACAAAAAGCTTAGCGGCACCACGAAGAAGCTGTTTGCCATAAACAAATCTCTGAAGATCATTCCATTTTACTATTTCTGCATTATTTTCAAATTCGCTTACCCACCCTCGAATATCTACAGACCCTTCTCCTGAAAAAACGTTAACACAATCTCCTAAATCTTTTAGGCGGGTATTGTCACTTGCGAAGCGAATTTATTTGGCGAAGCGAACGCTTTAGCGAACATACCCCAATTTTGCATTGTGAATGGCGAATGAACGCATTCGCTAAAATACGTCGTTGCCATTCATGAAAAAAGTTGTGCGTTCATCCGAATTTGACATTTGTGCCATTTATACTTAAAATTTTTTTTATTATATCAACTGAAATTTGAAAATATGTTTAATAACGCGGATCTGTATTTTGAAGATAATTACGATGTGGAAACGCGAACTAATCTTCTTCGACAGCGCCGTTTTATTAGAGATAATTCTAATCCTACAGAGCTACCTAACACAGTGTATGTATCCAGTTCAATTATAATGAATAATAAGAAGTTTTTGTTCAATGTACACGTATTTGTAGATTCGTTGCGAATTTCCGCTTAAACAAGGACGCATTTATGTATGTGCTGGATAAAATCAAAGACAAATTTCATTGTCGGATGTCGTCTTCCATAACGCCGATGTTAAAATTGTGTGCCGCACTCAGATTTTTTGCACATGGCAGTTACCAACAAGCTATAGGGAATGAATTTCAGTTGGGACTTGCTCAACCAACAGTTTCCCTTATTTTAAAAGAGATCATACCCATTTTGGAAATGAAATTTGTCGTACCCATATAAGCGTAGATATGAGTGAAGAAGAAAAGCAGCAGGCAAGGAGCAAATTTTATTCAAGATCGGGAATACCAAATGTAATAGGCTGCATCGATGGAATCCATATCGCGATTTATGCTCCTACCACAAACAAACACCTCTATCTAAACAGAAAAGGATTTTTTAGCATAAATGCAATGATTGTGAGTTTTTATGAATTTAATACAGTAAAATTGGTATAAAAATTTTGTTATATTTTTATTACAGGCTTGTGATCATGATATGAATATCCGTTTTGTGGATGCTAGATATGCTGGTTCTACACACGATTCGTTCGTATGGAACAATAGTTCTCTAAAGGCATGTTTAGAGGCAGCGCATCAAAATGGAGATCAGAACTCTATTTATTTAGGTATTCGCAATATTTGACTACTGCGCAAGTTTAATCTTGACATATGAATATTGAAAACAATAATACATTTGCAGGTGACTCCGGATACCCACTAAGCCCTTATTTATTAACACCTTTCCGTCATGCAGAATCTGGAACTAGGGAGTCAATTTTTAATAAGAAGCACGCGAAAGCGAGAAATGTTGTTGAACGTACGATTGGAGTTTTGAAATGCCGTTTCAGATGTCTTCTGAGTGATAGAAAAATGCGCTACGATCCTGCTAAAGTAACATCCGTTATTAATATATGCTGCGCCTTGCACAACATTTGTAAAAAATTTAGAATCGGTGATCCGGAGGAGGCTGAAACCTTCTTTGATGCCGTTGTACCATTGGAACCAATTAATGAAAATGGCAATGGTTCACCAGGAGAGCGCCGCAGAAGACAAATTGCTGATGCTCTGATGTAAATGAAACTATACCGACTTCAGTGAATAATATATTGTATTCTTTTATTTTATTCAATACTTTGAAATTCAATATTACATAGATAATAAATATATAAAAATTACAAAAACTACATGCTTTTAAATTAAATTAAAAAAATCACAGATTCAATTCTGTCACTTACAATAATAAAGTAAAAATAAATTCATCACATGTTTTCTTAAAAAAATCACAGATTCAATTCCGTCACTTACAATAATAAAGTAATAATAAATTCATCACATGGTTAAAATATGAAATAAAAAAAAAATCATCACATTCTTATGAAATAAACTATAAACTAAATTCAATCTATTTACAAGCACCCTATTTTTTTTGCATTTTTAATTTTAAAATTTGTAGTTTTATTTCCATCTTTTCTTTATGTCTTTTTTTTTTCTCTAAATATTCTTCCTTCTTCCTTTCTTCTTTCATTTTCATTAATTTAATTTCTTCCTGTTTAAGTTCATAAGTTTTTCTTGCATACCTTGCAATTTCATCTATTTTTCTTTCCATTTTTGCAATTTTGTTGGAAAGGATGTCTTGCACTTCGGCTTGCTTTTCCAACGCTTTCATCCGAATGACTTCACGTTCCTCTACTGTCATTCTAGGACGGCTGCTTGAGGATTGCGATGCCAAATCCATGGCTCGTTGTGTTTCCACGGTCGTGCGCTCTTCTGGCTGCATTTCATTATTATTTACCGCAGTTTCCACTTCATTAGAGCCATATGCTAAGCCTGTAGGATTTACAGCCGCCTGAAGGTGAAGAAGCTCATCCACACTTTGCTCTAATGGAGATAAACTTTGCTGAGCATAAGGTCCTCCTCCTGTGGCAACAGTTTCGCGTCGGTTTGTCGCGATTTTTTTTTTTAGTTTCAGTTTATAATCTAACCAAACCTAAATGCTACACATAAGTAACTTCAACCAAACAAATTAATTAAATTTTTACCTTATTCCACTCGCGTCCGTTTCGCAATGGTGGACCAATGGCATTGAGTTCGGCAGCGAACAGATCCCATTGCTCTGCCCTGCTTTTCTTCGTCGATCCAAAATTCCCCATTCCTCTGGCGACGTCCGGATTATTTTCCATTAACGCAACTAATTTTTGAAATTGTTGCGTTGTTGTACGTTTTGTTCTAGAAGTATCGTTTTGTTAAATATAATTAAATAATTACATTTGCTCAAATAACGATCAAAATTTACTTACGTCCTTTCCATTTCAAATAGCGAATAAAAAATACATTCGTCAAATTTTGACACTAATGGCGAAGCGAATGACGTTTTTTCGCCAGTGGCAATACCAGAAATTTATTTTCGCCACTCGTTCGCCATTTTCTGGCGAATTCGTTAGAGATTCGCAACTTACAATTCGCCACGGCGAAACTCGCCAAAATTTTCATTCGCTTCGCAAGTGACAATACCCGCCTTAGAGTAAACTGTTGTTGTTGCACGATAAGCGGTGAGGACCGTAAGTTGGTGGTTCCACCTACGTCTTCGTAAACTGACAGGTTGAACTCTTCGTCACTAGCCCTATTTCCCGATAAGTCGTAGTGTTGGATAAGTCTTTCCTGAAGATCACGTTTTTGACCTGTAGTCGAAATACCCAATTCCCTCAACTTCTCTTTCAGTCCGTTGACAGTTAAAGTCGTTATTTCGTTTAAGTCCATCTTAGTATTAACAATATGTAAGAATATACTTATTTTTATATTAATTCTAATTATAGATTTGATTCGAGTTCTTCTTAGAAAATTATTTTTACTTTTAAAATGCTGTACTTCTCTTTTTCTTTACGAAATCGTTTTGTTTGTTCTTTTAGATTAATTTTAATTTGATTCGAGTTCTTTTTAGCAAATTATTTTTACTTTTACAATGCTGTACTTCTCTTCTTCTTTACGAAATCGTTTTTGTTTGTTCTTTTAGATTAATTTTAATTTGATTGAAATTCTTCTTAGCAAATTATTTTTACTTTTACAATGCTGTACTTCTCTTTTTCTTTACGAATTCGTTTTGTTTGTTCTTTTAGATTAATTTTAATTTGATTGAAATTCTTCTTAGCAAATTATTTTTACTTTTACAATGCTGTACTTCTCTTTTTCTTTAAAAACTTCTTTTGTTTAAATTATTCTTCTTATGATTTAAACATTTTTACATCTTCTTCTTATGATTCAACATTTTTCCATCTTCTTTTATTTGAAAATTTTCTTCTGATAATTTAAAAATTTTTACATCTTCTTCTTATGATTCAACATTTTTCCATCTTCTTTTATTTGAAAATTTTCTTCTGATAATTTAAAAATTTTTACATCTTCTTCTTATGGTTCAACATTTTTCCATCTTCTTTTATTTGAAATTATTCTTCTGATAATTTAAAAATTTTTACATCTTATGATTCAACATTTTTCCATCTTCTTTTATTTGAAATTTTTCCTCTGATAATTTAAAAATTTTTACATCTTCTTCTTATGATTCAACATTTTTCCATCTTCTTTTATTTGAAATTATTCTTCTGATAATTTAAAAAAAATTTTACATCTTTTGTTGAGACACTTCTCTTCTATAAATTATTCTTCTTAAGATTCAAACTTTTACACTTTAACACTTTTACTAGCTGAACACTGCACGCTCTATACCAGATGTATGCCTTACACCTCCACGACGGACCAATTGTCTAATAACAGGCTTAGAGTATCCCTTGATGCTATCACGTAAAACTCCACGATGACGGTCAGCACCACCTTTACTTACTTTTCACTTCGTTCTGAACACTGCACGCTCTATTCAAGCTCCACGAATTTCTTCACCTATCAAACCAGATATACGCCTTACGCCTCCACGACAAACCAAATGTTTGTTACTTCGTTCTGCACACTTCAGTAACGTGTAGTCAATCTAACTGCAGCAAAGTCACTGTAGTTAACAAATGCCGCCATAGAAGGCAAGAGCAGCAGATAGAACAAAAGGAACAACCACGACTGTGATTACTTCAAGGTGGCAATTGTTGTTAACAACTACTTAAAGGCAACAACTCGCGCCTATATCCGGATTCGGTGTCTCTCAGATGTTTTGTTGCAAAAATACATGTGGCCAGAGGTCTTCTCATATTGTACTGACGCATCGATTAGCGTCGTCGGTTCGTGCTTGTGCATTTGGGTGCTTGATGGACTAGGCGCTTAGAGAGCCAAAGCTATGTCACACACACACGTGCTGATGCGTCGGAGCACTAATTGCCTGTAATCAGCGACAGAAACGACTTCGTTACGCTAAAAACGAAAAACTTTTAATTGCATTTAATTGGTTTATGTATTTAACTAAGTTGCTGAAGAGAAAAAACTAAAAGTAGTTGATTTGAAGATTTCACTACAACAACAGCAAACTACAAAACTTAATATAAGTAATTAATTGGGAGCAAGGAGGTGATTTGAAGCATAGAGTGAGCTTTATGTAGTGATAACATTGATATGGTGGAGTGATTTAATTTTCGTTTTAATTAACAAAATTTGAATACTTCTATAAGATCAACCAGAATTTGCAAATTCTGGAGGCGTTGTGGATGATGGCTTCAAACTATGTAAAGACTTAGAAATGATTCAAAAGTTTAAGGGTGATCTGAATTTTAAACTTCATTCAACTGAAACACCTTAATGCTAGACTGATTACAAAAAAAGATTAAAAAAAGTAAACTGTTTGAATTTTCATCCAGAAATAATAGCAATTTTATCCAAATTGAATCAAAATACACTCAAACCCCATTCATAAAGAGCCGGACTTGGTTTTGTAAATGTTTTTTGAAATGGCTGAAAAATGCATAAATGAAGCTTGTTTGATTTAAATTGTGGCATCACATCCAAACCTATCGAGTGAAAAATCTCTACAAACCTAAGGAAAGATTAAACAAGTTTTAAAAGTCAAAAATTTTTCACCTCTTCACGACAACCCTCCGGTTTACCCTCATAACTGAATAACCATAGCTTTTTTATGAATTCTGAATGATTACAAAAGCCTAAACACACACAAAAGTGACAAAATGGAAAGAGGAAGTGCAGTTTTAGACAGGCTTACGCACACAAACATAACAGAAATTTGTCGGCTTAGCAGAGTGAATGGAACTAAAAAAGCTGACATAAGAGAGAAGAGAGATGACAAGAGCGAACCTGTGGCTGCGTGCGTGGAAGAGTCTTCTCTGTTTCACTTAAACTGAGTGAAGTGGTCAGACACATGTTTTTGGATTGCGTGACATGTGTCAGAGAGAAATGTAGCTGACACAGGATGGCTGTGTGGCATGCCCCAATAAACGCATGGTGTACTTCATTGTAGCAAAAAACAATTGACAATCAGTCATTCACACGTTTTGCGTTACTTGCAAACAAAAGTTACAAAATTGTATAGATTTGTATTCACATAGTCACACACTCACAGCCTTACTTATACCCAAAATCAGCCATTATACCCTTAACAAAACATACACATGTAAACTTGAAAGTCTCCATTCGAGTCAAAAGTTATATTAACCAACCCATCTTTTTTGGTCGGGTAGCCCAACTTCGGTTATTCATTTATATTCAATTTCACCGCACCCCTCAACCCCTTGGCACTTCATGTCGGCGCTAGTTGCCACTTTAGTTATCCAAAAAAGTTGTTGTTTTTGTTTTTGACTTTATTATTGTTGTTATATTTGTTACTTTATTTAAATTTCCGTTCTTTATTGCACACCCACCACTGCACGTAAGTAAGGCCACAGGGCCACCAACACCACGAACCACTCAATGACAGAATAATCCACTTCGGCTTGTTATAATCGCATTTGTAGTGATAAAGTTTGCACGATTTGCTGCTTTTTGTTGTTTGTTGATCCACATCGTCTTCTTGTTGTTGTTATTGTTTACATTCGTGATTTTATTTCCGACTTTACGGACGCTTTAAGCGCCGTTTGTTGTTGTAACTTATTGGTATTGTAGTTGTTTTTGTTGTTGGTAATATAATAAATAAATCACAGCTTCCAAGTGCTCTTCTTTTCACCACTGCCTCGCCCTCATTTGTGTCTTATTGTTCGATTGCTGTCTGTCAAGCTCGTCGGCTGGTGACTCGGTAACGGAATTTTTTCCATTCGGAAGTGGTTGTACGCTGTTTCTGTTGTTTTTGTTTTAAGATTTATCGATTTTTAGTGTTATTTATCCTTATCATCTTGCTTCCTGCTTTGTCATTCTACTCCGGAATGATTGTAACGGGTGATTTTTTTGAGGTTAGGATTTTCATGCATTAGTATTTGACAGATCACGTGGGAGTTCAGACATGGTGTCAAAGAGAAAGATGCTCAGTATGCTTTGACATTTCATCATGAATAGACTTACTAACGAGCAACGCTTGC
Organism: Bactrocera dorsalis; assembly: GCF_023373825.1. Lineage (NCBI taxonomy): Eukaryota > Metazoa > Arthropoda > Insecta > Diptera > Tephritidae > Bactrocera > Bactrocera dorsalis. The sequence goes on from NC_064307.1 coordinate 44,226,720, forward strand.
AAATCATTGAATTTTATTACCAAAATCAGTGTTCGGTTCGAAATGTGTTTCGCGCTTTACGTCCGATTTATGGTCTACATAATCGACCAAGTGAGCAAACAATTAATGCGATTGTGACCAAGTTTCGCACTCAGTTTACTTTATTGGACATTAAACCAACCACACGAATGCGTACAGTGCGTACAGAAGAGAATATTGCGTCTGTTTCTGAGAGTGTGGCTGAAGACCGTGAAATGTCGATTCGTCGCCGTTCGCAGCAATTGGGTTTGTGTTATTCGACCACATGGAAGATTTTACGCAAAGATCTTGGTGTAAAACCGTATAAAATACAGCTCGTGCAAGAACTGAAGCCGAACGATCTGCCACAACGTCGAATTTTCAGTGAATGGGCCCTAGAAAAGTTGGCAGAAAATCCGCTTTTTTATCGACAAATTTTGTTCAGCGATGAGGCTCATTTCTGGTTGAATGGCTACGTAAATAAGCAAAATTGCCGCATTTGGGGTGAAGAGCAACCAGAAGCCGTTCAAGAACTGCCCATGCATCCCGAAAAATGCACTGTTTGGTGTGGTTTGTACGCTGGTGGAATCATTGGACCGTATTTTTTCAAAGATGCTGTTGGACGCAACGTTACGGTGAATGGCGATCGCTATCGTTCGATGCTAACAAACTTTTTGTTGCCAAAAATGGAAGAACTGAACTTGGTTGACATGTGGTTTCAACAAGATGGCGCTACATGCCACACAGCTCGCGATTCTATGGCCATTTTGAGGGAAAACTTCGGACAACAATTCATCTCAAGAAATGGACCCGTAAGTTGGCCACCAAGATCATGCGATTTAACGCCTTTAGACTATTTTTTGTGGGGCTACGTCAAGTCTAAAGTCTACAGAAATAAGCCCATACTTTAAAGATTTTTGATGTCCCCTTCAAAAACCCTAAATGTTATGATCTACTTTGGTATATTGGCTGATATTGATACGCATTTTGTAGCCAAGAGCCAGTGAAGCTCGGATGTTTTAAGACTTTCGAAATCGGAAATATTCGATGATTTATACATTGACAGTATTCAACTTAAATATTAAATTTATTGTTTAAATTTACCAGTTTTTCTAAAGCTAGTGAACGAATAAGCTTCAACTAAGTATTGTTAAAAGCTATAACAACAACTCTACACTGTTAGAAACTGCACTGCATGCCTTAGTTGACGAATAAGCTTTCCATAAGTTTTTGCTGCATGTGGCGAGTACACTGAATCAATATTAAGTAGTTATTTTAGTGACTTAATAAACGAAAACTCGACATTTACGTGTCGATAGCTTCAAAGCTCAAAACAATAAAACAATTACCATTGTGAAATAGGAGTTTTTATGGTTTTAGTAGCAGTCTACTCCGGATCTTGAAAGCTATGAAGTATGTTGTTGGCAAGTATACGGTTCCAAAATACTAAATTTTATTTTTTGAAAGTTACTATGGTAAATTAATTGGTGAAGCTCACTACATAGATTTGTAACCAAATAAGAGTTTTTTGAAGAATATACATTTTGTTTAATACTATAAAAATATTACTCCACAATCTCCAAACTTCGAAATTAAAAAGCTTCCGTAAATATAACAACATTAAAAGCTTTCAAATTGGGCTATTTCAATTGATTATATAAGTGAACTTAAAGTTTTTTCGTTCAACTCTCTTACAAATATGGAACAATGGCCGACCGAAGCTGTCAGGTTCTATAAAGAACTCGCGCATTATACAAGTATAATAACGTTCTTCGATTCGCCAAGCGTTGGAGAGTAGCGAATGAAACAAACTATACCAGACGCTCAAACAGAACAGCTAATATAAATAGAAACTGGCAAGGTTGAAAAAGCTCTCTGTGCATGGTTGAACCAGAAATCGATAAACAATTTTCAGTTATATGAAGATGTCTTAGACATTCGTTAGCTATATGTTCATCTCATTAAAGTCTAAAACAAGATTTGACGAGTTTTCATATCTCAATACAATTAATTCTGCAGGACTGATTAAAATTTGGATGGCACATAGTAAATCAGAAATGCCAACAAAGTCTTAGAAAACAGATGTAGTAGGATCTGGTTTATGCACAAATATTTCTACAGCCGTAAGCAAGTCGTTTTAATGGTTAAAAAGAGATAACCAACGATTTTCCTTCCATATCCGTTTATTTTCACGCACACTAACTCGGATATCCTTAATTACTACAATTAGGGAAGAAAGGTGTTTGTACGCACGTAGTGGATGAGATGAGTCATTACAATAATACTACTTGTATAACATACGAGTATATGCAAGAATGTAGGGAATCTGTGTCTTAACTATAACATATGAAAATAACTACAAGTGTGTGCGAGGAAGATTGATAAGTCAAACGCCATAATATGGTGTCTGCATACCATAAATTTAACTATATATGTATGTACATCACACATTTTATTAATGCAGACAAATATTTCCGTAACCAATTTATCATCGTAGCACGCAGCGCACACCAACAAAGCGGCAAATGGGAGAGATTTGTATTAAGAGAACTGGGCACTCGACGCAAGTATTGGGTGAGTTGATAGGTGCGCGACGCCTTAATAGGGCCAACATGTGTATTAATTGCTTTGACGTAACGACGCAACGGCTGACTGTGGCAAAGTGGTCATTAAATGTGAAAAATACACAGAAAAGGAATGTGGCATGCAGTAACAATAAACAAAAGCATAAAATTAAAGTGAAGTCGTTGCAACTTCATTGCGGCTAACCCAATTTGCGGTGGAATGTGGCCAGCATTGGGCTAGGCGAATTTATAAATACCATGAAAAACTCTGTTTCTTTTTTTTGTAGAACCAACAGAATATAGGAAGCAGTTAAGACAACAACACCATTCCACATACAATTACAACAACTGAGCGCGCTCTGAAGCGGAACTGACTGACAAATATAAGAATAATGGCTAGATAGAACCGTAAGCGATTACTTACTGGTTGCTAGGAAAAGGTAGGCCAGAGGAGAAAGCCAGAGCAAAAGGCACAGGAAGCGAGAGCATAAAGTAAGGTAAATTACTGTCAGCGCAGACGCGGAGAAGCAACAAGTGCGCAAAGTACGAAAAAAGAGTGTGGTTAGGAACGCTGAGTTGGGTATGTCTGTATATTTGCAGAGCTGTCAGGGCACCTAATATTAGTTGGTTGCTGGATAATTACTGAGGAAGTGACTGCGAGTTATTAGACAAAGCTGAAAAGTGTGGGAGTTTAGAGGAATTAAGCAAAAAAAGTCGAATTAATACAATTGGGTGCCGCAAGTGTTCGTTAAGCTCTCTAACTGAAGGCAATTAATTTGCTTTACAATTAAATTTAAACTTTAATTGAGATAAATTAACGGTTTGTTGCAATGACAGATGCTGCTTTGAAACTTCGTTCAGCTCGAAAGTAATTGTTTCAAATACCAAAGATGAGAGCATTCAGTAAAATATACAAAAAAAATGAAGATGCTTTTATGCTATATACAGATACGTTGGTTGCCTTTTCTATTTCGGGAATTAGCAACCCCAGTGTTGCAATCCGGAACTCACAATTTTACCGTAAAGTTTGACATTTCGATGCAATACTTACTTAGAACGCTTGACATACGAGCGCTACTTGTGTTGTTTATATTAACTTAACATATTCATCTCGACCAAAAAATTTAATTAAATCGCGAACGTTTTCAGTAGTAGTTCATCGATTACCTTTTTGGCGCTGAAGCTCCATCAAGGATCAGTGTTTGTCGATGATATTGTCAATTCAACCAATGTCGGAGATTACTTCCGGAAACTTTTGATGCAGGAACTTTTAATTTGTTAAAAAGATGTGTCATGTTTGATCACTGATCTGAAATCTCTCATATGGATTCATTTAAAAAGTTTCGCTTTTCAGTTACTTAACAGTAACAACTGGGCTGCAGATTCACTTGCTATACGAGTGTAAGAAAATAAAACGAATCCATAAAACAGCACTTTCGAAATATCAGTTTTTATGTCAGATTATGGTTGATAAATTAATTTTGAAAACTAAGATATTTGACTGCGAGGCTGTATCACGAAGCAGTATGTTCTAAACCATATAATTTAGAGAATTGATATATACCATAAAACCCACACCAATTAATTCACATTTATAAACCATAAATTTCTTACAACATTTAGGAATGTGTGTTTTACAGTTATAAACTTCACACCAATTCACAAATAAATTTCTACGCATAATATTACTTGACCAAACCAAACCGAAATTAAAGCTGGTGAGAGGATGAACCAGCATGCACCGGCGCTGGTTGTGGTTGATTTTAGAAAAAATGCCGGATTAAAATAACCTGTACTAAAAGTTTATGTGATTTGAGATTCCCATATAGATAAAAAAGGGGTAACTAATGAATTTTTGGTTATGCGTCATATTGTCGGCAGAAAAGTCGTGACGATTTATGTCGGTCAAAGAAAGTATTATTATATGAATTCCGTTTCAGACAATTTTTATGTTATCCCTTGTTTTGTGTAAGCATGCCAGAAAAAACATAAGACAAAAAAAAAATACTCTGGCTCGGTTGCAATTTTATAGTAATTAGCTTACACCTAGCGACTGTACGCATAACAGGTCATTTTCAACTATGTGAATCTACAGAAAATACCACAAATGAATTCAGTCTATGTACACACAATCTCACAAGCATATTACATAAACAATTGGGTCTTTTTATGTGAAATAACATATGTAGGTACCACACAACCACCACAAGGCTAACTTGAACCTCACCAAATCATTGACCCTTAAAAGATAGCTTAAAAAAGAACTTCATTGCAATACATTTAGCCCAATAGCCATTTTGTAAGGCAATAAGGTATTTTTAGGAGTTGCACCCATTAATTAAAAAATTAAATAAGAGATATGTTTCGTGAAAAGGTAATACGAGTATGTTTATGAGAAATTATCGGTTGAGGCGTGAAATTTGCCGTTGGCCGATCGAGATAACTAAAAAAATCCTCAGTGTCTTTAGCCGTTAGAGTTTTGGCAGTTAAAATTCTGCGGGCACGGCTCGTATCAACTATGTATGTGTAGGTAACATTAAACAAGCAAAAATTATATGTGTCTTCTTACATTATTTTATTCACTACACATTTGAGAAAAGGCGCCGCTTTCTGAAGCGTTATAACTTATCAAGATTCCCACAGGATAACAAAAGTTTTTTACTTCAAAATTTTTTTTAATTTGTCAAGTGCACAGAATAAAGGTGTTATATGTACTTACAAGAATTTATTTTCAAAAATGAATATTTTCGATAAAAATCACAGATTATTACCTGGAAAGAAACAAAGAAAATATTAGAATTAGAAATGTCCGAAACAAAACTTATGGAACATAAAAATAATATATTTTAACAAAAACATTGAGTTGTTACGTAGAGATTATAAATTATCCAAAGACACTTATAATATGCATTTTTTTGGCTATCAAACTTAAATAAATGCCTTTAAATTTAAGAAGAAGAAGAGATTTAATTCTGTTTTTCCTGGTCAAGCTAAAACTACTTTTAACATATAAAAATTATCTATAGAAAAATATGTAGAAATCTGAAAAGTCTTAGAAATTTAAATAACAGACTGACCTTCTTCCGTTTTATAGAAGTTAAGCAAAATATACTAATAGTTCCTATAGTGGAGTTGTGCAAACTTTTTGCAACTCGCTCTGGACTATCGCGAGATATATTGATATGTTGTCATTTGCAGATTTGTAACATCCTTAAAAGATGGATTTTTTTAGACAAATTTTCGAACTGTATTGCTATTTTTGTTTATTATTGCAATGGGACCGTTTGTAAAACAAAAATAATAAATTTAAGGCTTATTTGAATTGTTTCAGGACCATTTTGGGATAGATATGGTATAATATATTATAGAAGCAAAAGAATCAAGAAACAAAGCTATATGAATTTAACGATAAAATGAAATATCACAAACAATTTCCAAGTGGTTCAAATTGCTGTTATTTAAATATATGTTTGTAAGTAAATTATTAATATTTTTAGAAAAAATGTAGCCGGACAATGAAAAGATTTTAGGACACTTTTTCTCTCATTTTAAATGCATGTATCAATATCTGAAACAAGGTATCTGGTTTGCTGGGTGTATTATGTCTATATGTAAAATATATGTATATATGTACTAAGAGTATCTTCTTCTAAAAAATTGGTGACTACTAAGGTACACATATGTATGTAACAAGTACCTAAAAGCGTTGAAGTTGAAGGTTACCTTAATTACACCGTTCCCTCATCGTGAAATGCAGGAAAAACCAGTGGAAAAGCAGTGCGAAGAACTGGCCGGTATACAATATGTGAATGTTTGCTGTTATTTCTTTTCTCAACTATAAGCTTTTTAAACTAGATACACATACATACATATGTATAAAATGTTAATGTCTACATGTTATATTTGTTTCTGTATATAATGACCGGTGCTAATTACTGCGTGTATAGACATAAACTCACACAAAGATGAAAAAAGACATAACAACGAAAACTACAAAGCAACGAAAAATGACGGCTTACTGTAGTTAATTTGCAAAAAGCAAATAATTTATATACATAGATAGATTATGAGGAAATAATTATATATGTATGTACGTATATAATATTAGAAGCATAGAAAGGTGTATGTGTATAGTATGTCTGTAAATTTGATGACTGACTGACAACATCAGGTCAATAGCTTAACTGTAGCATAATTAGAAAGTCAAGTCAGTCAACTTGCGCAGATTAGCGAGATCAGCGAGTTCCGGCGCTACTGTGCCTTGCCTGATAAAAAGCGCACTTATATACAGATACATAAGTATGTAGATTTATTTTAGCAATCGTCAAAACGCGAGCTGACGATTATTTCCGAGATAAGCCTGCTTCGACTTGCGCTGAATTGTGGCGCGTTTGGTACGGGCGCCTGCGGAGTTCGCACGTTCGTGTGACTCGTTGAATTAAATTAATTAAACAGAGAATTGCCGACTTTGAAAATAGTGCAAAAATTAAAACATACATATTTATACACATATGTATGTTTGCAGGTTTAGTGAGTCATGAAATGTTTCACGTTAATCTCTCGCAGGCATCGGGTCGTTCCTTATGAATGATTCTCGGTTCCACTAACATGTCGTCATAGCTTGTACATTTTGCTACAAATACAGTTAATATATTTTTTGTGTTTTTTTATTTTTACTGTTTCCTCTTCTCCATACAATACGTCTTTGCCTTTTGATACTAAGAGACAGCGGGCTGAGAAATTTAAAGTTACTTTTTTTTGGATCCACTTTGATTTTCGTTGATTTTGGTGTTTTGGTGCTTCGTTCTTAAGATTTGCTATTGTTGGATATGAATTTTACATAAAAATGTCTGTATCTATACTTTTAGATACATCAGTTTAACTTTGCTATGCCTGCTCTTTTGTTTGCGTCGCTTTTTTTCAAGTTATTCAAATATTTTCGTAGATTTCTTTGAAGAAACAAGAGATTTCGCGCAGGAGTAAAAAAATTGTTCTGGATGACTAGATTAAGTGGAATTGCAACACTTACAAAAAACAACAATAATAAAAACAATGAAGGAACTCCAAGCACAGAGGCAATAGGTAAAGAAAGAAAGTGTAAAAACAACAACAGTAACATATAGAAATTTAAATTCTTATATATTATAGGAAGCATAAGCATTGAATCACTGTTCCATTAACGAAAAAGACGCAACCCACAAAAATGATGAATGCGTGAGTGGCAGTCGCTTGTGACGCGTGCCCGTTTACGACAATTCGCGAGATGAAACTTCACGGTAATATCATTAAGAACGAATTGTGCAATGAAAAATACACTAATGGTACTCATTTAATGTAGCAAATATATTGCATTTGTTGCAAACGTCGCGAAATGGCAAAGTGGCAACTCATCTGTTCATTTTTGTATGCAATTTCGTTTGCAACACAATGGCAACTATGCGAGCCAATTCTAAATGGCATCCATGGCAATTTGTGGCATATCAATATCAGCTGATCATTAAAACAGTTCATATAAAGTTCTTATAAAATGGAAGAAGTAAGTATATTTAACTTTTATGTACTATTATTTTTCTCTAACTTTCAATTGTCTGTGACACATGTGTACATGTATTTATAGAAAAAACGTTCGCGGATAAATGGAACTTTTCGTTGGACAGAACGACAAACTAAAGATTTACTCAACATTATCGTGGAAAATGTAAAAGCTAATCCGGAACAGTTCGAGGTAATATGTTTGCTATTTCCAATAAGAGGGTATTTAACATTTAGTGAACTTACATATGTATTGTAGAAACCAACTGCTCAAAAATTCTATGACCATATTACAAAAAATGCATGTACTTTGAACAGCATCAAATGGGATATTATGCGAACAAAAATGAGGCACCTAAAAACAAGTTTTTCGTCCGCACTGAAATGGAAGGGTCAAGCAGGTGCAGGATTGCTAGAAAGTGGAGATGTAAAAAGCGTTGAAGATTACATTAAAAAAATGTGTCCATTCTATGATGCCTTGTACGCAATATTTGATCATCGTGTAAATGTGCAGCCGCCAGCTATCTATGAATCAACCATGCCAGTGTCATTGTTGGATACTTTTGAAGTGGATGCGTTGATGGAAAATGATCGCGAAACATTTTCAACAAGTTTACCTGAAAGTCCGTTGGCCAGTCCGACTGTGGTGCTTCCTTCTACATCAGAGAGTGTAGCAAGTCCGTCCGCCCTGTCCATCGCAACAAGTGCTTGTACGCAAAATACCACTACACCAAAAAGAAATTTGAAAAGGCCTCAAAACTCAAACCCATTTGCATTATTATTTGAAATTCAATCAAAAAAGCTGGAATTAGAATCACAAAAACTAGAATTCGAAAAGGAAAAAGAGCAAAACAAATTCATGTTACAGAAGCTACAACTGGAGAAGGAGGAAAGGATCGAAATGGAGAAAATAATATTGGAGCACGAAAGATTGTCAAGTGTTGATACGTCAAACAAGAAAATGCTTGATGAAGAGCCCCTTGCCGGAACATAAGGAGGCGTATTCGTAAGGTTATGATCCGCAAAAGAAAGCGTACTCTAATTTTTTCGTTTTTCTTCGGAGCCACGCTCAAAAGTTTGGTTTAAATGCCAAAACATTTTTTTATTAATTTTTTTAAATGCTCTAATGTGCATATAGAACTTGAATTTATTCCAATAAATAAGCTTTTAATTGTTAGTACAAATTCTTTTATTCATTCTTTGCATAACTTAACAATTCATAGATGGTTCGGCGTACCGCTTCCCCTTCATTAGTTCGAGCAGTAGGTAATGACTCTAAAACATCGTGCTCAGATTCCTCAAGCTCGTAATCGAAACGATCGTCAAGTCGGAGTATAATATTGTGCAACAACGCGCAGCAGATAATCCATTTATTTACTCTATTCATGTCTTTTTCATCCTTGATTTGAAGTCTCAACGTTTTCAAGCTGCCAAACCTTTCCTTCAACATGCCATAACAATGTTCAATTCTAATCCTATAACGACTGAATATTTTGTTAAAGAAAGTTCGCTGACCCTGTGTTAGTTCTCTAGAGTTGTCTCTAAATGGTGTTATAAGAGTTCGTGACAATTTATAGGCACTGTCACCTGCGATCCATTCAGCTTCTCCAAAAAACACATCGGCGTTATTCGACAATTCGCAATTACTAAAAATACGTGCATCATGTACGCTACCTGGATAGCCTAACACCAAATGTCTTATTTGAAGCGAATGGTCACAAACAGCTTGAACTTTAACTGAGTATTGGTGCTTTCGTGAAAAGTAAGCTTCTGGGTCTTGAGAAGGTTTTTCCGCCAAAGGAATTTCAGTACCATCGACGTATCCCACGCAGTTTGGCAATTCACCCCAGGTTTCTGACACGAGCTTTTTACGTTCATCGCTATTTGGCCAAAACAAATACTGATCTTTATGCTTTAACAGTGCTTTAAAAATTCTGTCAGTCAAATTCTAATATAAAGAAAAAGATAAACATTAATCTAACAAAACAATGACAAACACTTACCTGTATGATACCACCATCACTAACTCCAAACAAGCCAGCAATCTTTAACAGAGTAGCGCCTTCACCGTTTGAGCCTAAGCGATATACTCGTAATACGATTGCTAATTGTGTTTTGAGAGGGAATTGTTTGCAAGAACGTATTTGGTTGAACGACGCACCGTCTTTTATTAAATTTAAAATAAAGTCGAAGGTTTTCCAGTTTACGCGTGTAATCTTCTTGAATCTAGTCTCATCAAGTTCCCATAACACGTCGTTTAAGAATTCCTTACACTTAGGCACACTATTTTGAATAAACGGCACACTATATCTACATTCTTCGCCCAGGGCCAAAACAATCAGCAGTTCCTCCAATATGTAATCTTCTTTTATTGTCTTCTCTTCTACCAGAAAACAGAATTTTACTCATTTGAAGCAAAATACAAATTAAATATATACCTTCGTCCTCACTAAAATTGTCGACAATCATTAAATCGTTTAATGCAGCTACTTCTAATAATTTAAGAAGTTTTTGTTTTTCGCTCACTTTCGGCATTTTAAAATATTCACTTTGAACAAATAAACAGCTGACTTGTACGAGTTTTGCTATCATATGTTGTCATTGCGCACTCATTTAACCGTAGTGGCAACTTTGTAAGTTCGCAATTATTGCGTACATGCGAAATTAAATGAGTACCATTATTATAAGCTCACATATGATGGCGCGACAAAATGCAGCCAGCGGCTAAAAACAGGCACCAAGGGGCAATGGTATGCAATACGAACAACGAATCCGAGGATTCTATATACATGTGTGACTTCGAAAGTAAAATATAGCAGAGGTTTCTTTGTACCACAATACTGCCCTCTCCTCTGCCTCTCATTGCTTGTATACTGCAGCGGGTCAGCTAAAAGTTTTTTTGCCTCTGAAGTTCAAGTGACGACGCACATAAGCAAAATTGAAGGCCAGTCGCTAGCGAGCGGTGGATTCGAACTAACAATGAGGCCTCAAAATATACGAGTACAAACAAATGTTTATACAATGATCCAGTCGAGAATGCTTCCTTTTCTCTGTGAAGTGTACCGTGGTATGTTTCACTGGGCACATTCAAGTGGAAAAAGTACTCACTCGGTACGAGCGACAAGGTGAAGAGTGGCTGCGGCAGCGCAGGGTAGGTAAGTACGTTGAAGGCTCGAGTACGTAGGATTGCGCTGAGATTCGATGTACCTGACGTGCTACAAGACCTATGAGCAAACTTTGATATTTATATGCGCTATATACGTAGAAGTATTTAATATTTGTAGATACTCAGATGGAATTGGGTTGGTATGAATGTAACGAGAAAGTAATGAAATAATCTAGGAGAAATAAGTAAATGTTTCTTAAAATTGTTATAGTTGTTTTTTAAAGACTGTCATAAAGATTAGAATTTTTATCTATAAAGCCTTCTCAATATAGATGTAGAGAAAGCACTTTCTCAGGTTAGTAATTTTGGAGAGCATTCCTTAATATTCGATTGTCATTACCTCATGCATTTTATGTTGCGATCTCGAAGTTAAAGAAGAGCTGTACTTCACTAACTTAGTCCTTTAATAAATTAACGGAACATGTAGACAGTATTGTTTTTATATATTGCAATCCCTTAGTACCAAGAAAAAAACCCACCACATACAGAAAATAGTTAAAAGGATCATTTTACTAAAAGCTTCAGAGAATTTTCATACGAAATTGGTCTACTTATAGTAATTTAATTAAGTAATTTTAATTAACAATGAAATCAATTTTGAAAACTGGTAAAGGTAGAATCTTTGAAATGACAAAGATTGAAAACATGTAGCAATCAATTTAGTGGCTGGTTAGGCATACTGGGTAGGTTCAAATTAAGAGTTATATTAACTGGAAATCTCTCGGGATCTGAATTTTTTTTTCTTCAATCCCGAAATTTTTACACTGGCTGACTTAAATATCGATATTTTTACTGACTGTTTAAGCTAAATGTAAGTTAAAAACTCCCGAAAATTTTTCGGGATCCCGAAGTCCCGTAATTTTTTTACCAACCTTAATCATTTTTTAAGAGATATATGACGACATTGACATCGTTCAGCGAATTAAAAGACAGCGTCTACGCTGGCTAGGTCATGTTGTCCGGATGGACGAAAACACTCCAGCTCTGAAAGTATTCGACGCAGTACCCGCCGCGGGAAGCAGAGGAAGACCTCCACTCCGTTGGAAGGACCAAGTGGAAAATGACCTGGTTTCGTTTGGAAAATCCAATTGGTGCCACGTAGCGAAAAGAAGAAACGACTGGCGCGCGGTTGTTAACTCGGCTATAATCGCGTAAGCGGTGTCTACGCCAATTAAGAAGAAGAAGATATATGTAAATATTTTAAACCATTTTGCTCAAGTGTCAACTTTTAAAAGCGATGCTGTGGCAATTTTTTAAATGCGGCAGCTAAAAAAATGTAAATATTGGACCATTATAACGGGTGATTTTTTTGAGGTTAGGATTTTCATGCATTAGTATTTGACAGATCACGTGGGATTTCAGACATGGTGTCAAAGAGAAAGATGCTCAGTATGCTTTGACATTTCATCATGAATAGACTTACTAACGAGCAACGCTTGCAAATCATTGAATTTTATTACCAAAATCAGTGTTCGGTTCGAAATGTGTTTCGCGATGTTGTGTTGTTCAGCGATGAGGCTCATTTCTGGTTGAATGGCTACGTAAATAAGCAAAATTGCCGCATTTGGGGTGAAGAGCAACCAGAAGCCGTTCAAGAACTGCCCATGCATCCCGAAAAATGCACTGTTTGGTCTGGTTTGTACGCTGGTGGAATCATTGGACCGTATTTTTTCAAAGATGCTGTTGGACGCAACGTTACGGTGAATGGCGATCGCTATCGTTCGATGCTAACAAACTTTTTGTTGCCAAAAATGGAAGAACTGAACTTGGTTGACATGTGGTTTCAACAAGATGGCGCTACATGCCACACAGCTCGCGATTCTATGGCCATTTTGAGGGAAAACTTCGGACAACAATTCATCTCAAGAAATGGACCCGTAAGTTGGCCACCAAGATCATGCGATTTAACGCCTTTAGACTATTTTTTGTGGGGCTACGTCAAGTCTAAAGTCTACAGAAATAAGCCAGCAACTATTCCAGCTTTGGAAGACAACATTTCCGAAGAAATTCGGGCTATTCCGGCCGAAATGCTCGAAAAAGTTGCCCAAAATTGGACTTTCCGAATGGACCACCTAAGACGCAGCCGCGGTCAACATTTAAATGAAATTATCTTCAAAAAGTAAATGTCATGAACCAATCTAACGTTTCAAATAAAGAACCGATGAGATTTTGCAAATTTTATGTGTTTTTTTTTTTAAAAAAAGTTATCAAGCTCTTAAAAAATCACCCTTTATATGTACTTGTATATCTGTGTATGTATTTGTGCATTGAGAAAGAAACGCCTACAACGCACTAATGCGAACATTAAAACAGGTATTTATACAAACAATGGGATCTGTGTTCTGCAATTTTTCATACTTTGTATTATTTTATTTGTTATTGCTGTTGTTTTGTGATCGTAGCAACAGAGATGCCATACAATGCGCCACAAATTTATTACTGCCCCTCACTTTCATTATTAATTTTACGTAAAATTATGCAAATCCCTTGAAATATTATTATAGCAGTCGGTGTGTTGGCACAAACTCACACCTAAAAATAAATACATTTGTACATATATGAACGCATTCAGGCATAATGAAAAATCTGTACGTATGGGTATGCTTATGTATACATATCATCCTCTATCGAGGAGCAGTGGTGCCTCTCTTTAAGCTGCTTAGTTTAAGTTCGCATGTGTTTGTTATTTGTATTGTTGTTGTAGGTTTACTATAACACATTGTATAAGTGGGTGCCCTACAGGTGCCCACCATTTGTTGTTGCTATTTGGACGTAATTGTAATTTTTACTGTTTTTTCTTAAATCAATTTTGTTGTTTTTTGGTCAGCCATATATTTTTATTAATAGACATCTTCAGAAGCGATTGTGTTGCCGCCACCAGAATTAACTCCGTTTGCCCTTCCAACGCATTAATTGCATAAATTTTTTTTTGTTTTTTTCCTTTAATTAATAATGAAAAAGCCGAATAGCCGGTAATGAAGTGCTAGATGTTTGTTATTGTTGTTGCTTATTGCCTTTTCGTGCATACATTTTGGCGAAATGTATATGAGAAAATGTATATGTGTATGTACATGGCTCCTTTAAGAACCGCTGACTTCTCAATGAGCCGCCTAAACGCAGTTCGAGGAGAAAATAAAATAAAACAAAACATAAGTAGAAAAAATATGTAAGTGGTTATGTAAATTTTGCCTAACTTCAATCCAATCTGTTTTTAGCTTGATTAACAAGCGATTAACAGCGGCAATAAATTTTATTTGGACGGAAAAGGGCGAACAAAAGTTTACACAAAATTCAATATACATACAATTATGTACAATGGATTTAAATAATAATATATATTACATGTAGATATATACGCAAAACACTTCCGTATGCATAAGCAGATCTAATAACTGTTAGATGAAAATACCGCAAAAGCCATGTTAATTTAACTAATTGCAACGGTAAATTGTAATTGTAAAATTTCGCAATATTCCCGATATTTCTTGTTGCTTTTTGTAATTGTTTTTTGTTTACCGACCACTTGTAGTTGTTTTTGTTACTGTACTAAGTGTTCATTAGCATTTGCTAGTTTTCGCCAGTTTACTTATTTGCTCCAAACAACCACTTTTACAAATTGCAACTTTTTGCAAACCCACTTAGCGCACACGCCCAGCTCCACTTCAAACGCGGCTTTTGGGGTGTTTGTGGATAATATCAACTTTTAAATAATGAATTTCAAAACGCTTTTCCAATACTATACTAAATAGGAAGCAGTTGCAAAAAGTTAATAAAACCAGTAAACTAAAGAGAGATGAAAATATTTAAAGAGTAAAGAATTTTTCTCCCAATTTTTTATTTCTGAACTCGATTTGCAAATATTTTTATAAAATGGCAAAGTTGCCACGCAAGATTCTGCTTTTTTTTCGTAGTGAAATCACAAAATAAATTTTTAAATATTAAATTTTAAACATAAATCTTTCGCAGAACCTTTCTCTCGAAAACTCGTAACGTCGACTCATCAGTTGTTGTCATCGTCCAAACCTCTGCACCATATAGCAGGACGGGAATAATGAGTGACTTATAGAGTTTGGATTGAGAGAAGATTTCACTTCTCAATTGCCTACTCAGTCCGAAGTAACACCTGTTGACAAGAGTTTTTCTCCGTTGAATTTCCAGGCTGACGTTGTTGGTGGTGTAAATACTGGTTCATAAACAGACGAAAATATCTACATATTATTATTGAATCATTCGGTAGACTCAAGAATTTAAGAGACTAAAAAAATCTGAAACAAATCATACTCTAATTTTCAACATCAAAATGTGGTCAGCAATAGTAATTAGTAGTCTACCAAGAGGAGTTATGTACCTTTTGATTAAGGCTTCCCCCATTTTCAAAATAATATGACATTAATATATTACGAGTATTTGCCACAAAAAAAAAAACATAAAAACACCAACAATAAGAAAGGTGTTTAAATATTCGAAAAAGTTGTTGTTATTGTTGCCGCAAAGCCAACCGCCACAACGGTTGTAACTAATTTACGCGCCAAAAACAAGAACAACTGCACCAATTTAACTAAACCTTTGGAAATGGCGTGCGGCGCGAGGTGGAGTAGCGAGTGGTTGCTATGCTCATAATTTGATGCATCCATTTGTATCCTGATGTGTACTTGAATGTGTGTGTTTGCCTCATTTAAAATATGTAAATTTAATTTAAAAGATTCACTTGAAAAAGTCGCTCCAGCCATGCAACTGGGTCGGTCGCGCAGCATTCCTTCGAGATAGAGTTGCCACATCGAGCTTCATAGTATATAAATATGGGGTTCTGCTGTTATGTCTCGCGTACATAGCTTTGGGGCTAAAGCGCAGACTATGCAGAACGTTCCTAACTCAGTGCATATTTCTTGTTGTTGTATGTTTAGTTAATTCGGCAACCGTTGTTTTAGTCTTTGGCAGCGTTTTACGTCACAAGCGCATTCCATTCTCCCTCTACCGCTTCCTCCCTTCATGCCACCTTAGTCGAGGTGGTTCGTTCCCCCCACCCACTTAGCAATTATAGATTTTTCAACAACAAAAGCAGCAATACTGATGACGTCTTTGCCAACACTCAGTCTGAACGAGGCACGAGGAAGGTTTCGTTGTTGTTGTTGTTGATGTGCCATTTAGTTATGAGGTTTACTAGATTCGCTTAGGTTGGTTGGATGTTGGCTTGGTTGTTGTTGTTGGGTGTGTATTGTCGGCGTTGAAAGTGTGGATTTATGTTGTTATAAATATTTTGACTTGCTCACTATTGCTGATTTTCTACTGTCTTGTGGACTTTTGCTGACAAGTTTTAAGTGGCGAAACTAGTACTTGACAATAAGTTTTGCAATCAGTGAAATTTTCAATTTTTAATGGAATTGATTTTATTTTAATTTTGTTGAGAGCGTTCTCTGAAGCCTGGTTGCTGTGGTTGCGTTTAACGAGAGGCAATTGTGGCTTAGGAGTTTAAAATTGCGACTGCGAGTGTTTGGGAGGAAAACTCAGAAAATAAAGCGCATAAATTAAATTATATTGATAGCAGGTAACGGTAATGTTGATTGACTCTCAGCAAATGTATCGTTTGATAAGGATTATATATGTAGTTAAATTTTATTCAAATTCATAAGCCGAAAATTCGGCTCATGTAGGGTACTGTTTCGGCATTTTGTTATGACTTTGCTATAAGATACGAATTACCACTTCCCCCACTCAGTTTTACGGTTTGTTTTTAAAAGCAAACATGTATAGTATGTATAAGAAACCAGTAACATATTTGTATGTATAAAATTTTGTCAAAATAGGCACTAATCTTAACACATACAAATTTCGGGATACTATTTTTGTTAGCGACATGATAATTAGGTTCTGTGCGAGATTAAGATACTTTTTTATAAAAATACTGCATTGAAACCATTGGTAATGGAATTTCGATATTCACATCTCTAATTCAAATGTTTACTTGATGTCTTTATATTTCTTTAGACATATATGTATAAGTGTGAGGAACATTTGTATATTTTGTGTGTTTATTTGGAGGGAAATTATCAGGTAGAACAAGAAGTCAAGGCACAGTAAAGCGGGCCGTGAGGTTAAAGTACTGATTTTGTTCAATTGACTTATGGTAATACGACCCTAATGATGAGTGGCTGAGGGTTGATTCTTAATAAACAATTTTGAAACAGTTTTTGTTTCTAATAGTCGACCTTCGGTTCGGATTTCTTTATGTTTTGAATGCAGTCCGTGCCGATACCAATATGCATACATCAAAAAATGACCCGCAATTAACGAAAGACTCTTATAGCCAGAAAATGTAAGCAGACTAGAGTAGTTTCTCAAAGCTGATGTTGAATAGAGATCTTTAGAGAGTAAAAGAGTATTTTTTTTCGAAAAAATACTGACTATCTTGTTGAAAAGTGCCATATGTATAAACCATTAAGGTAAAGGGTAAAGGGTGAGTATATCTATGCAAAATAGCAAGTTTACTTGAAAATAACACACATTCGACCAGAATGTGGAGAAATATCAAAAATAAGAATGTGGGAAACAATATTTCAGTTTCTACGACCCCTCTTAATGAAATATTGCATACCGTTTAGAAATAAAGAGTAGAGAGCGAACTTAACAAAGAAATTACGACAGTTTCGTCTTGTTATTTTTTGGAAATTTAACAGAAAACGTAATGCATGAAATGAATGCGAAAAGAGAAGAATGCTTTGCTAATAGTTTTAGTGAAGTTTACCATTCGCTCTTACATTCCACAACTATTGTTCAGTACGTTAAAGGGTGTCCTTTTCATAAGCAGCCAAATAGGGCAACTACACTGAAGTTGTTTGAAGTAAATTAATAAAGCTCTGAAAGTACTAACGATCGATCGGCTCACGTCAGGGTCTTCTTTTACCCTAGTCTCATAGAACAAAAGATCACAGATTCTAGATTGCTCTTGTTACAGTGCTTGGAATCGTTAACACGTCCATCAAGAGGACATAAAATTATATCTAATCTCTAAACTAGTGAAGCTCCCAAAACAATGAAGGAACGAAGGCCCACAAATAACTTCAAGAAATTTGCATTACATGGCACCTTTTTCTTCAAAAGATTGTGCCTCATCTCATTTAACATTAAAAGCAGATAATTTTGTAATACGCACGTCGAAACTAAAGCACTTACAATTAATTTTCGAAAAGCTTCGTGCTGAATTTTGATGGAATCAACAATGAAAATTAATTTCGACCACTTGAAGATCATTATCAATGGTGCTTTGTGCGTTATGTAAGCGTCGAATGAGCACAAAAGCCACCGAATATTTTTGTAGTGCAACTTGCTTGTTGATTTCCATTTTTTATATCTTTTATGTTTTTTGGGTGTTTTTTTCCTTATACGGCAGTTGCGCCTTAACGCATGTAAGCGGCAATCAGCTGATTGGTATCTCAACACACTTACGCATATGTAAGTGCCTTGATGATTTTTAGTTCAAAGTCGCATTATCTATCGAACAGAATCTACCAAATAGTCGTCAAAAAGTCAGCAACAACATAATCTATACATATGTATATGTACAGGAGTATATAAAGTCAGTTTTGAATGTTGTGGTAACTAGTCCACATTGGCTGCCCTTCGGTTATACATCTCTATACTAAATCATAGCAGACAAGTAAAAATCTGTATGTATGTGTGATTATGTGTTTACGTATGTACAGATGTGTGATTGTTTACTTTTCACATTTCGAATACTTCACATTTCAAACACAATTTTCCAGCGGAAATACTGACTCATGATCTCGTTTATAATAAATTCCTTGCTCATACTACTATTTTTGTTGTTGTCACTTTTTTTTTTGTTTCTAAATTTTTTTACTCATTTTTTTTCTATGTGTGTTTTTGTAATAGTATGTGTGTAGATATTAGAAAGTACCTTGACGCATTAGTACTCATCGCTCTCAAGCGCTACAATTTGGCCGAAGACTTCTAACATGTCCAAGTAAGCATAATTTCAGTCGTCAGGTACATATGTACATATATAAGTATGTAATTCAGTGTTTCGACAGAAATGTATAATGAAAAGTCATAGAACAAGGCGCTGACAATGATGATTGCTGGCTGTTGCATACATACAGACATTCAAAAGTCAAATAAACATACTGGATACATATATATATAATTATACGAGTATACTCGTATGTCCATTTAAACAAACATAAAATGACTACAAACTGCCTCAAGATATTGAAGAGTTGGAAAATATGAGTTCACAGCAAACCGCGCACTTACCAAACACATACAAACGCATACGTATAAAAGCCATGGACCCGGCATAGAGGTGTGTAACAAGGTGAAGGCAAATTCTGTCCACTACCAAAGCCTTGATTACATTACAAGAAAAGCAAAGAATAAAAAGAGATTCCAAAAGCAGGCGCTGCACAGCGGCAACAACCTTCGAAGGTTATGAATGATGCCCAGGCACATCATACATATGTACATACATACATAGATATAATATGTATGTATGTCGTCTTACAATTTGAAGGTAAAAGTGGTAATGAATCTCCAAGCCAAATTAAGTGCATTGCACTCTCATGCAGACACACTCACACTATAAAAAAATCCTTCTCCACTTTAGGCAGTGCAGTCTTGTAACGAAAATCGAAAAGGAAACAACAAAAGCAAACAGCCAGTATGAGCAGACATGACTTCTACTATGTTCGGACCGACATTGAAACATTCTGAAAACACATTTGTATGTTGTGGAATCTAAGTCGTTCAGACCGACAATGTGTGTTTTCGATGAGTTTTCACTGACAACTATCAATAGCTGCATTCTCTTGCTCTTGCAAGATTGCACGATGACACAAAATGCAAAAATCCTATACCGAAATATGCAAGGCCAAGAGAGCACCCATTGCACAATCTAGTGATATACATATGACGGCACGAAAAAAAAAATGGATTTTGGTCTGACATATTTTATAGCCATTGCAAATAATTTTCTGCGTGTGTTTGTTGTTGTTCCATTGCACCAAGAGGAAAATTCTGCAATTTCTGCACGGTGCAAGGTTTTCCAAGAGCAAGAGAATCCCCCTAGTATGAGAATATCAAGCTACAGCTGATTTTGTATATGTAAACAAATATCAAGTGACAATTTAAGTCCGGCAAAACATGTCTTTCAAAAACATCGATTAAACTAGATCAGGCACCGATTATAATGTGTGGAATGTAAGTTTCTAAGTAGTTTTCAGCGAAAACTGTATTTTCGTTTGACAGATTTTACATGGTCGAAAACACAAGTTTTTCCCACGAAAACATGTTTTCGTTCTCGGACATAGTATTATCTGCCGCGGAACAGCAGCAAAATTAAAGGTGCCAGTGGCTATGCACAGTCTGTTAGGAAGATGTAATATATGGACAAAATTGCAAAATGGGTTTTAATTTAGTGGCATTTTTTACGAATGCCGATGTTAAAATAGTAGGTGAAAACAATAAATGTTAATAAATATTTTTCAAATTTGATTTAATGATCTATCAAATTATAATTATATATATTCAGACATACAAATATGACACATCCGACCCAAATGTTATTTAGTTTTAAAAATATATATTTGCATGTTCAACTAAACGTTATATTACAATTCAATTTTGTTGAATACATATTCATTATATTTTACATATATGTACTTATGTATACATACATATTTTATAAATTATTGTTTTATAAATTAATTAGTTGTTTTATATATTAATTAAAAGTTTATTTAAATATTACAGACAAAAATATTTTATTTAAAATATTAGCCTTTATTTATTCTAAAATAATTTAGTTTATACATATGTATATCGTTTTATAATTGCATATGTTTTCTAGTTTTTATTCCAGATTGCCACACTGTACGACGACTAAAGAACCTGCGGCAGATATGATACCAACATTTAATTTATTTCACCTCATATGTCTTTACTGTCACTAATACACAAAGAAATTTCGTATCTGACTTTTCGCTTGAAAGTATACAAGTGTAAACATGTGCTGAGACATATGAGTGTGTGTATATTTCTGAGGTTTTGCGCCCACGTTCACACGAACTGTTCTATGCACTTCTCGTTGTTGTTGTTACTGTTTTTGCTGCTGTGTTACCTTAATATTTTGCCTGGCCATGCTGCTGCTGTCGTTGGTGTTTCTGTTGATGTTGTTTTAATACACATGTTCCTGTAGGGAAGTGCGTGTATGTGTATAAAACCAATATGAGACCTGCAAAACTTTTTCACCAAATAGATTCTTTCACATTTCACACGTTTATTATGGCATCACTTTAGTTTCTTCGCCTAACAACTAACACTCTCACAAGCAGTGCAGTGCAGCAATCACGATTGTACCTGTTAAAGGTGTATCGTATGTGTGTGCGTTTGACCAAAAGTAGGAAAAAATAGAAAGCAGAGTTGTATTCATCGGTTCGATTGCTCCGGACTCAATTTATCCATCTGTCGATGAGTGAGAAATATGAGTGTATATATTAGGGTGATTCAAAAAAAAATTTCTTTTTTCGTTTGGTACTCGGAAAAATAGGTTCTTAGACACCTCTAAGAAAGCCTCTCCAAGCATGACTTCTTAATTTTAACGGGAAGGTACATACAGTTTTCTATTTTTTCTTGTTATCAGATATCAAAATCATCAGATATCAAAATCATCAGATATCAAAATATCATGTTCCTTAGATTTTGCAGGAAATTGAATGCTCTACAAAAAAGGTTTGTACGATTTTTTCGTAAACCCAACTGTTTAAAAGATATCAACGGTTGAAGTTTGATTATTTTTGGGAAAATTTTTTATTTCTTATGAATTTTATAACTCAAGGAAAACAAATTATTATGAATGAATATTAATCCAAATGCTTTCTTAGAGGTGTCAAGAAACCTATTTTTCCGAGTACCAAACGAAAAAAACAAAAATGTATGCAGTTGCATTGATTAGTCCATTGCAACTCTGATTACCTATTGCTGGTTTGCCTTAGCCGAGTTCAAGCCGCTCGAGGATGTGTGAAAAATCACTAAATACTAAACAGCTTAAGCATTTGCAGTGGGCACGAAAAAATGGGACTAAAAATTTCCTTGAATGGGCAAATCGCTTTGCAGGGAAATACTTACATATGTATGTGTCGAGAGATTAGTTCATTATTTATTCTAATAAATGGAATAAATTCTTGTTTCACTACAAACTTAAGACGTCATTTCCCATCAATGAATTGGAAAATCTCATTATGTTATTATAAGGTCTTCATTGAGGAAAAGAAAAGTCCAATTCATTTTACAATTTCACATCAAAGACTGAGAATCGCCGATTTAATTCTTTCTTCCACATTTTTTTTCTCCAACAGTTTTTGTCTTATTTTGTTGGGATTTTCAGGGTGTTTAAAACTTCAGAAAACAATTATCTCATTCAAATTTCTTATTCCGTAAGAACACTATTTCTTTTCTAACACATTCTCTTAATTAAATTGTTCCCTTTTTCAAAGCAGCAACACCCAATAAACACATTTCTTAAATTTCCATTATCCTTCCACTTTCATTATTTGTATGTTCTCGCTCTACTTCATGGAGAATTCCATGCTTTTAGTTCCAGACTTATAGTTTTACTTGCAACAAATTTGTTGTTTTATTTTCTTTCAAAAACATAGTTTTGTTTACTAGCTGTCTGAGTTGTCTTTGTATTTTGTTTACATAAACTTAAAAGTGCTTCGCAAAGCGCATATAATTTCTGTGGAAAGCTGGTAGGTGGCACGTGCAGAGTGTGGTGATTATAGCCAGCAGGAATGAGTTTTTGAAATAAACATGAATTTTGGAAAGTATAATGAGTAGTCTAGCAAGTGACTAAACTAACAGACGAACAATTTTCTGGCAACATAGAAATATGAGTAAAATGAACCTTAATGTCAAATTTTAAGGTTTCTTCAAAGGCTCTTATAACAAATTGATTAGATGCTGTAAAGCTTTGAACTCACTACAAATACATAAAACATTCTACCTGGTAGATATTTTAGAGCCTACAGCTAGGGCAGCATCGGATTAGGGTTTTCAGAGTAATGTACAGGTTTTAACATCAATATAGAAGCAATTTAACCATCACGAATTCCAATCATCGGGATATTTTGAGAGATGAGCGATTCGCAAGTATCAAGAAGTCTAACTCCGCGAACTTCTTTTATACTATATACTACATATTAAGTAAATATGCCTATTTACAATTGTAAGTATGTATATAAATAGTTGGTGCTTTGAATTTATCTAAGGCAATAAACAGATCATTTAATGTATAAACATAAAAAACTATTTAGAATATTTACGGAAAATGCATATTCAGGTGCCACTCAACAGCCAACAGACCCAAGTGCTCTAGTGCCAGCAGGAGAAGCGGCCTTGCGTTGCACTGCTCGCTTTTATCACTTTGCATTGCGCTGCACCTGAGCTCATTTCATGCGCATTTCGATGTTTATATAACAATTTAACGCTCTTCATTTCAACACATTTTTGTTTTGTTGTTGTTGACTGTGCACCGTATACAAATACGGTAATATTTTTGACTCCCTCACGAATATCGCAGCTGTGTGTTATTTGAATATAAGGCAAATATTGGACCAAGTGAGCTGGCAGACTAATAAAAACACATAATATGTGAGTGTATGCTGATAGGAGTTTTATGATATACGAGGAAAACGTTTGGAGCTCCGAGGAGTGCAGAAAAATAAATAAATACATAAATAAACGAATAATGAAAATGTTCTTCTAAAAGCCATATTAAATATGCGTGCCCGTATGGCTAAACACACACAAACATATTTACATACACACATACTCACATGCATTTATGCATTTGCCTTCGCATACCAGCAATTTGTTGCGCTTGCTTGGCGTTTTCATTATTTACAAGTCTCTCCTCCGCAGCACAGACACACATAAAGAACGCTGCACTAATGCTTCTTCTAGCGTCTTCTTGTCATTGTGCTAATACTTCTTTTATATCACTTGGGAACATAAACAAATATTTATTGTATATTAGGTACTGTGCAAATGTATACATACATATTTAGAAGAATAAAAAAGGAACGAAGGAAAGAAATAAAACTGGAGGAGTAGAAGAGTGTCTCAAAGCTCCGCATAGCTGGTTGACAGCTCCAACTTCGCACAGTTTACTCGGCGTAACCATATGTTTATGTGTTATATACATATATTTATGTACGCACTATCACCTGTGTGGGCAAAAGGAATTTTGGTATCTAAATTTTTTAATCATATTTTTATCGTGACATTTTCATATATACTCGTATAAAGTATGATATACAGATAAGAGCGGTTGCTTGTAGATATGTATATAGATATATATGTACATATGTATGTATGTATGTACCAGATATAAATTTCATACTTATAGTATATCTATGACAAGCTCTTGATTTTACTACATGTGTTATATATGCAGGTGGGTGATTCCCAACCCCCGTGATCGCAGAAATTTTATTACGAGCAAAACTTCAAGCCCTCATTTTCCTATAAATTAATACATATTTTCATAAATTGTAATATATTAAATTTGGTACTTGACTTTGATATCGATAAATGAGATTCTTTTTAATTAAATTTGATTTTTTCAGAAAAGCGTTCTTAAAAAGATTCAAGTTCCATAGGCATTAATGGCTTTCATTAATTGATTTCACAGCAGATTGCTTGCAAATCTTATATTTCCGTTCACAGCTGCTTAGCATTGACCTCTTTCGACGGCATTTCTATATATATTTTCACACATACTTATGTACATATGGACATTTTTTCAACTGTTACAATTGGTATGTGAAATGTTCTGTTGTTATACACTAAAGTCTTCTTTATTGTTGCGCATATGGTTTGTTGCGTTAATTGGCCATTTTCTTTTATTAAGTCCAGATACAAATACAATATGTATATGTATATAATTATAGGCCACTTATATGAGGGCATATTGATGTACCAATATACAGATGTATATATGTAAACCCATATCTCCGTTTATTCGCATTTTCTCAAATGTGGTGTTATGTTTATATATTTCCATATATGTATGTAGGTATGTCTTTATTCCACGATATCTTGGTTGCTTCTATTTTTCTGATGCTTTTATTTCCATCTACCAGAAACTGATGTCATCATTTTGTCCAATCCTTTGTTTCAATCTTGACTATTATTCTTGCGCATACTTAATATGTACTTTGCCATCTGTAATTTCTGTTCTTGCTTTGTCTTCTCGTCTGCTCCATTCATTGCAATTAAAATAATTACAATTTTTATACATTAACTATTTAATTAACATTATTTTCTCAGTTGCGTTTGTGTCGTCGGCGGCCCGCAAGGAAAGGAAGTTTAAGTGGTCACACGCAGCGCGAGATACCTAGGTGGTGGATATAAATATATAGTATGTACATACATATGTACAAAGGTACATATGTATATGAATATATCTTGTCACATATACATACATACATATAACATATATTTATATACATACTTACATTTGCAGATGAAGATAAGTGTGAGTACAAGTCAGCGCTTGTGGATAACATCTATGTTTACTAAGATGATGGCAGTACACATACAGATCTACATTCATCAGCAGTGATATAAAATATATAATTATATAGTAAATATATTTATACTACATGTCAAGATCATGAATGAATACTATATCTTTTTGTACATCTCGCTTTGTTAATGCTTTCTCATGTAAAAATTAAGCAAAGATTCGGCGTTAGTGACAGAAAACGACAACAAGAAAAAAATATTTGGATCCGGAAACTCTAATAGTTTGTCAATGAAACAGTAGAATTTGCAGTCTTTAACTAAACCACTTTGTTTCCTGAAACCCTTATAAATATGCTTACAAGGTCATCGTGACTGACCAGCTCCAGTTCGGTCACCAATTCAGTTACACAGTTAAATATTTTTATATGTGTGTGCCTGATTAGTATGTAGAAATGTCTTAAATTATAATTTAAAAGTTTTCTGTATAAAATACAAGTTCTTAAAAGTCATTTGATGAGTTTCTAAAACTTATGAAATTACTAAACTGCATTCCATAATATCCCGAAGGCACGAGAGCTTGCTGAGAATTGCGACAAGAGCTTACGAGACGGAATGGCAGTCTCCACGACTATCAAATCTAATTAATGGGAAAGCAATCCGATTTATTTTCAGCCAAGGACTATCAGTGATCTCCAAATTATTAGAGGAATGTTTTTTGTTGCAACAACAACAACAAGTGTTTAGAAACAGTCACCTCACTAAAACCACTGGGTCTTGCTCTCCTTGGTTGCTTGGTATGGGATCCGATAGACAGGATTCTTTACAATTGATGATACCATACAACCAACTAAGGTTCTCTGAATACAATATAGGCTCCAGCGAATGTTATACGCAACAATAAAAGAAACCTGCAGTAAAACATTCCGCAAACTTACAAATAACAGAGTTTTTATGAAGAGAAGGTTTTAAGACTACAAGTTGGAATAAAGATGTTAGTATGCTTTAGAAGTATGAGAGTAAAATGATTTATGCACCCTGACATAATACATCCGAATGTCCAGAAACGTTTGATTTACGGTGTCTTCTTAAAGAGCCGAAAGCTCGTTTCACAGAATAATAACAAAGCTCGGAGAGGCTTCTGTATTCGCGAACAACCTATGTATAAGCCAGTTTGGGAATGCATTGTGCAAATTACTTGATTTCATTTGTACTCCCAAAAGAATTAACCGAAATCCGATGAAAAACAACAACAAAAATTAATATTATTTAGACAATAAGAGCCTGATTTCGGTGATTGCCTTGCACAAGTAAACAACCAAAGTAATAATAACAATTGTTGGTCTAACTGCCTGCTGCCTCTATGCTTTTGAGCTCTCCTTGCCTCCGAGACGCTCTTAGCACTTAACGATATTAAACAACAACAAAACAATAAAACTTAGTTGTTCCACTTGCTAGACAAATATTAACATTCTTGTACAAAGGAAAGGAAACAACAACAACAATACAAAATGTTTTCAACGAACGGAAAAGCAAACACATTCCAACATATCCGTAAACACATATGTACTTCAACAAGCTTAAAATCACTCAAGCGGGAAGGCAGTGGCATTAGTACTCTGCACTTGACGAAGACTTAGCCAAAATACATGGAAAAACAGTAAAGGCGAAAAGAGAAGAAGCTACAAAGCGTACACTTGTCAACACTATAAAATTAAGTAGCGCCTGGATGCTGAAAAGCATTTTCTCGGTTTGAGTTTTTTTTCCCTTTTCTCTAGATGCCGCGCAACCGAATTTGTACTTATGCATGGATTTACATTTATGCTTGTGTATTTGTGCATGTATGGCATAAGAAGCTTAAGTTGAAAAGTTGGTATCCGAAGTACATCAGCGCACAGCGGCCCACTTAAAAGAACAGCTTGGAGACCTGAAAGCGAAGTGGTACAGTGCCAAGCAAGGTTTTGTACAGATACAGATACAGGAAACATAGCAATTGGCTGCAGTTGAAGTTGCCTTAGAGGCAAAAACAACAAGTATGTATTATCTTTATATATAATAAATACGTATCACGTTGTTTGTCCACGATGGATGGACAATTTAACACACTGTGTCCAGTTCGGACCAACTTAGAAGATAGGATAGTAAAAACAATTCATAAATAAAAAGTGAATGCTCTATTAAATGGACCTCTATTAAGCGGACAACTCTATTAACTGGACAGAAAAAACGTTTTCGCCTTTATTCGTAAATTTTACTGTATTGAATAGTTTATTATATGAATAATAGTATAAAATGTATACCACAGCAACGCGTGGCCGGATCCACTAGTTTACTATAAATTTAATTTCGTTCAACAAATAATATAGTGACAAGCAATTGATAATAATATTGGTAATTATTTGTGAGGAGATTATTTTTATTATGGAAGTATAGATGAGTAAAGTACAAAAATTATATAGAGAAGCTGCTTATTTTAACATTATCTACCAACATATTGGTATACATATGCTATTATTGGGCTATTTTTCCAATGAGTTGAAGTCTAGTTATACATATATGTGTAATTAATAAAATTATCCACTTATTCGAAAGTAACATATTACAGAAGACTAACTTACAAATATAAGCTACGCGGATTGATCATTTCACCTGGAAAAATCCCATGTTATACATGCCTCATTAATCATACATATTTCTATACTTATGTATATGTACTCCCACAATATAGAGTAATGAAACGATTCAATTCGATTTGGCCTTACGCACTTCATAAATATATTTGTAAATATAAACCTAAAAGAGCAACGCTCATTTTTTTCCCTTTCCTCTGTTTCAGAATATCGCTGATACATCAAAAGAAACTCATATGTATTATAACATAGCATAGCACACGCACCTCCCATAACTAACTACAAAATAATTATA
This sequence comes from Bactrocera dorsalis, assembly GCF_023373825.1. NCBI lineage: Eukaryota > Metazoa > Arthropoda > Insecta > Diptera > Tephritidae > Bactrocera > Bactrocera dorsalis. Next base: position 44,255,442 of record NC_064307.1, read on the forward strand.
ATTGATAGATTTATAGGGCGACCTTCACTGGCAGATATCGGATGCTTTATACAAACCACCGTTCTTGCCCAATTAACTCGCACAATACACAAAAGAGAAGGAGGAAAAAGACAATTGTGAAGAGCAAAAGTAAAGAACACAACAAAAATAGCAAAAACAGCGGCATTCGTCAAATGGATTAGAAAAGTTTTTGACACTGCCAAAGTGCCCCTGCGCCAACTACTTGCGTTCCTACATCAATCATAAACGGCAAACAACTACTACAACAACAAACCCTAACGTAAATATTTGTGGGAGCCGCTTTAGTGTATTTAATAACTTTGAAATAGTTACGAGCTGTCAGAAGAACACGAGAAACACAGAAGATGGATGTGAGAATTATACGAAAGAAGGATGGAAGAGTGTTAGTGATAGAAGCAACATGTACCACATATATTATCCGTACGATTCTGTAACGTGAGACAGTCTCAAGTTTCTAAATTTGAGATTTTAAGTTAGAGACAATTTTTGAGACTTGAGACGATATTGCTATTCTGTAAGTGACAGTCACAAAATCTATTACATTTCATTATTCAGAGATGTTTTTACACTTGAATGAAAATAAATATGTCGATAACAAATATTAAATTTTCTATAACATAGTCAAACAACATGATTATCAATAAAAATAAAAATATATGTTGACTTTGTTTCATAATATATATGAAATTTATGTAAAATTGATTTATTTTCATCTTTTCGTGTTTGAGTTGCTTACAAAATATAAAAAAACGACAATCGATTAATATCTATGATGATCTCAATTCAGTATATTCAAAATGGCAGACAACAGCCCTTTTTAGTTTTGTGACCTGCTAACTACCTGGTCTCAATATTTTGAGACTAACGCTAGAAACTGTTTAGTGAATATCTAGTAACTAGTCACAAATTGAGATTTTGCCTCAAAATGACTCAAATAGAGACTAGAGACTGGTTACAGAATCCCGCTATATATCTACGTAGGTATGTATACTTTGAATCTCTTTTGTCTGTGGGGTAAATCCGAAACAGACATCAAATAAACATTGATCGCACGATGAAAGAAAATTGATCGTAACGATGAAGTGATTTGAGTCATTCAACTTTCAGGCCACCCGCATAATTATTAAACACACAATAAATGAAGTAAGGAGGTGCAAAATACGCGTGGTTTTGAAGTAAAGCTGTAATTCCCTCGACAGTTACACGTAACTAGTAGGGGCCCGGATTTCTATTCCGCGAAAGACTGTCAAAATTAATTGGGAAATGTTTTCTGCCTTTACATTAAATTTAAAGACTAAAATAGATGGAAAAAGTGATATTCTCATGACAGTTTGGGCTTTTTCTGAAGGTTCTGGGTAAATATATAAACTTCGCGAAAAAATTCTGGTCACTTTCATATCTTATTTTCATAGAATACAGCTAGAAACAACCTTTTTTTCCTTAAATACTGGAACTTGCACAATCTGGGTGTCAAATATAGACCGCAAAAACTCGTCAACTAACGCTTTTTTATTCAAACATCTTAAATTTTACTAGAGCTTTTTCAGCTAGGGTTACATATTATTGATATATCATTGAAAAAGGCGTTTTACTTTATCCTTTGCTGGTGCTCATATTTTGGTTATTTGATACTATTTTTAAACATTAATTATTATATAGTATATTTATATTTATTTTGTTATAAGGTGGACAACAAAATTCATATAAGTTTTTGATCAGTTTTCTCTAAATCCCCAATTTGTTAATTAGCGCTGCGTCATCTTGAATACCTGTAGGAAAAATTAGCTTAAAGGCTTGGAAATTTTTTTTAATTATTTCAATATATGAAGGAGTAATTAGTGATAAATTGACAGAATTTTACAATGTTAGAGGAAGCTGAAGACTAAAAATTAGTCAATTGCCAATAGTCATTGTACATTATATTATACATAACATATTTCTGCTCATAAAATTTTAGTTAAATATTGGCCATATTCGACTCCTCAAAGCTTGAAAAGTGTAAAATCAAACAAACAACTAAGTTCAGACCACTCTTTTGTGGTATGCCTACGTCCTTTTTCAAAAAATTTATTGCATTAACTTTCTCATTGCTTCCTCATACGAGTTTTGGCAGGAGAGCGATCTTTATCTTAGCAGAATCGAAGACGGCTTTTAGCTTCATGCGTAGCAGCAATCGTTTTCATAATTGCTCTATGGAGCAATTGATCGCAAGTGCGACGATTGAAGAAGAAATTTTTATCAGGTCTTTTTCTGAACATATTTCTTTGGGTATAAAAGCTCACATATGCTTTCATTCCACTTTACTGTGGTCTCAGATGCCACACAACCCATCACTCATGCCACAATTAATGAATTTCGCAAACTCACGACAGCAAAAAGATTTAAGTTTCTAATAATTTTTTTGTCCCAGAGAGTATTAAGTTGTTATCGATGCTTTTCAACTCGATTGGGCTTGGGACTTTTGCTGACTTGCACTATCATATCACGACGCGTCGAGACAACAATGTCGGCAAAAAATGTTTATAAATTATGATAAAAATATTAACTATTTTTCTTTTTAAAAAAAACTTTTTAATAAAAATTTAATTCCACTACTAAATTATTAATTTAAATTATTTTAAGTATTTTCTACAAATCGCTTAGCAACTCTGTGTAACTTTTTAAAAAACTTATTTGATTCAACAATTCTATAGCATCTTTTGTTACTTGCAAGTAATTTTGTGCCATAAATCATGAGCTAACGCATTTAATCATTTAAGTCATGACACCGCCATATATAATTTATGCATTTTCTATAGGGGCTGTCACAAAGTTACCTGGCTGTCTGTTCTATGAATTTTTTCTTTAATAAATTTAGTTGTAAATATATTTTCCTTTTTTATTTATTCTTAATTCTTGTTTTGTTCTATGTTTTGTCTCGTTGAACTTTTGTTTTGCTTGCTATTTACCAATGATGTCCGTCCACACGTTTGTCTGTGTTACCTGCTACATGGTTTTCACACACGTTTTCTTCCAGCATGCCTGGCCCACGTCACGGTGTCATTAGCGAGGGCGTCAATTGAAACATTATCGAGTGAAAGAGCGCCACTCGGTTTGTGAATGGAAATTTACATAGTTGTAAATAGCATTTTTTATGTGAAACACCCGCTCGTCAAGAGGATTTTATTAACTGCTTTGCGGTTTTACTGTAGTTGCAATAGATTACATTACTTTGAAAAAGGTGGGTGTGACTGTTCGAAAAATGATTATTTAGTTTTAATTAATTACTATTGAAAAGTTAGTATTCAATTTTTCCATCACAGAAGATAACTTTAATATTCACTTAACATTAATATAAGTATCTGCGGAGGGTTGTTTGATATACCCTCTTATATAGGGACCATATGGAGAAAAGTATTATTTAGAGCGTTGTTTCTTGAAATTCCGTGTTCATAATTTTCCCGCAATCAATCACATCACATTAAAAGATCACTGGAGTACACAAGCGAGGGGAATATCTACATATTTAATCATAATTGGAAGATTATATTGGGTTGTCAAAAAAGTCTTGCGGTATTTTCGCTAGTTGGCCCTGAAAGCGCGTAGTTCTAGTTTTATTCATCGCATCGGGTCATGCTATACCTTTTTGGAAAGCTCATTTCACGCGCTAACACATGTTTGATTGATTGTCGTTTCTTTTAAGTCGTTCGTGAGTTATAGCGTCGCTAACATGGAGCAAAATAAAGAGAAAATACCGCATATTTTACAGTACTGCTACGATAAAGGCAAAAATGCATCTCAAGCCGCCAATAAAATTTGTGCAGTTTATGAACCGGATACAGTTTCCATTTCCACCGCACAACGATGGTTTCAACGATTTCGTTCTGGTGTAGACATTTGAATTTCAATAACAAAAAAAAATTCAATAAGAATACCGCAAGTCCTTTTTGACAACCCAATATTAAGATATCCAGTGGCGGTTCCTATGATGAACTGGTCAATATGGATGGTTAATATGGATAGAAATCTCAGTACATACAAAAAAAATTAAATTAGAATAACTCATAGAAAGAATCGCAGATACATGACGGTATTATCGCGACAGCAATCTGATACTAGTAAGTTGATTCTATATACGAGTATATCGGTCACTACCACTTTTTTAAACACTCAATAATTTGTTTTACAACTCACAAATGGACGTTAATATTTCACGAATTACAAAAGGCGAATTTTCCACAAATTTAAATAAAAAAACAAAACTGCTATAAAATAAAATAACTTGCCGTACGCAGAACCTTGTGAAAGCCACAACATTCAACAGCTGCCAGGCAATTGTTCTGTCGCTTTCGCTTCCACTGAGCTTTCGCATAGCAAGGCACAACTTTTCAAACAAATTTCACTAGTTTGTAGTACCCCTAACTAGGCTGTGTGTAGATATAAAACATTCATTGCAGAGTTCAAGGAAGTTTTGGTTGCTGCTGTTTTCGATTTCTCGGTGTTTTTGCTAGTGATTTACGCATCTATGATTGACTCGGCATAACCTTCGCAATGAAAGTGTCATTTGTTTGGCAATGTGTGTGGGTGTTTTTGGGAAAATATTGAATGACGCAACAACAACTATAAAGCAAACACTAACAATTTAACAACTTTCACTCATTGTTACGAATTATCGACTCTTTTGGTTATTCCTATTTCTCTAGTCGTTCCTATACACTTATTATTTGTCTCCAGCTACATTTAAAGTTGACCCATCTGGCAACGCTGTAACTTTTAACAGCGCTGACAAATCGGCTAATGTCATACCGCGTTGGAAGCGTCATTCGAAGACAATTTATACCATGGAACAGTACACTCCAAAAGAACGCGCTGAAATTGTTCAGCTTTATATTCAAAATAACTTTTCAATTGTGTTAACTCAACGTGCGTTTCGCAAAAAAAATAAAGTGAAAAGTGCTCCAGTTAAGAACACAATTAAGTCTTTATACGCAAAATTTGTGAACACCGGTAATCTCAGTAATGCCAGTCATGCATCCAGACAACGCACAAGACGTTCTGATGAAAATATCGAAGCTGTACGAGCCAGTATTGAGGAGACTCCATCGACATCGAGTTATCGCCGCTCTCAGGAATTAGACATCTCTCGCACCACTCTCCGACGCATAATTCATAAAGATTTGAAGATGTTTCCATATAAAATTCAAATGGCACAAAAACTAAACCCAGCTGATTATCCGCGACGCCTTTTTTTTCCCCGGGGGATTGATATCGAAAAATGGTGATGTTGACTGGCCACCGAGATCACCAGATTTGACGCCACCAGACTTTTATTTGTGGGGTTATTTGAAATCCAAGGTATACGCTAATAAGCCAAAGACCTTAGCTCAACTGAAAGCCAACATTCGACGTGAAACAGCCGCCATATCATCCGAAACATTGGCCAAAGTCATGGAAAATGTCGAAAAAAGAGTGCATTTAGCTGTCAAAGCTAAAGGTGCCCATTTACGCGATCTAATTTTTAAATATTAGCTGAAACAAATCCCCTTGGACCAAAATAAATTATTTTTGAAATGAACAAAAAACATTGTTTTCTTTTGTTCTTTTTTTTTAAATGGCCTACCCTGTATTCTCTTGCCAAAGCGCACGTTGGCATTTCGCTACTGGTTCGTTGAAGACATTTTTTGT